>NW_019731581.1:1533463-1584664 GCF_002891405.2 Cryptotermes secundus
GATAACACCAGATGGCAGTGGGCACATATGTACCGTACAAACCGTGTTAGGTTAGTGTTCGTTAGTGGTTGCCGGCCATGCAGAAGTGTAGAGAAGTGCAGTGCACTGCTAGCTACGCTATCTACTGTGCAGTGGGGATAAGCAGGAGATTTGTACGGTCAAATGTGGAAGCTGCCATAACACAATTTCTGTACCAAACTCTGAAGGCATTTTGATGTTTAATGTTTAGGTGACGTCATTGGTATTATTGGCAGAATGATGTAAACCTAACGGTACAAAGGAATGACACGTCACCTCACTTTATTAAATAAATTTGATTTCTGGCTTTTATTTACGGGTTTGACCCTGATCTGGGTGGATGGAAACGAAGCCACGAACGCCGGTATAGAGAACTGAGGTTGGATAACAAAGTCTGTAGGTGGTCAGACATCTGAGATAATATCCGTTAACAGATTCTGATGAAACTTCGCACTGGGAGCTCCTATTACACCGGACATATTAAACTACTTTGAGCAGTCTGGGCTAATATTTAAGAAATTCAGTTCGTCGAGATATTTGTCTTGTCAGTTAATTAACAATGTTATTATCTCATATGAAGCTTAGGTCTGTCCAATTAAAACAAATCGTAAGTAACAAAAAGGTAAAAACAGAAAAATGGAAATTAGTATTTTCCGAATTATCCGGCATGTAATTCTCTTACGAAGGAGAAGGCCGGTAAGTGTAGAAGCTGAACTGTATCTAAATCGTGGCAAGCATCAAACAGAAGATGATCAGCTGTACAAATGCATTTCATGACATGCAGACAGCAAGCTAAGGCATTTTCGGACGGAACAAACAACGATAGAACCACAGATCTTAGAATCGGGAATATTGCTCTCTCTCTGACGTCACAGTACCATCCAAAAATTTATAAACATTTCTGCAATTCCCTCACAAAACTCACACTGTAACTCCATCATCAAGACCAGCCGATTAATTCTCTTCGTCGTGAGAATCAGAAGAAGTACACTGTCGGTAAAATACACTGCTTTTGGTGCTAACGAAGGTGGTACATATATTTACCACGGTACATTAAAAGGTATTCAAGATGTGACTGAAGAATCCATAAAGAACATGATGAAAGAAGCAGATAAAACTCTTCAAACATCAAATTAAAGCAACAAAATGCTTATGCAGACTTGGAAATATGCTCTTCTTGGTTCTGACGCCGTGTATATAGGTAGACAGGTAGGGACGTTTCCTTCTATAGGATATACGAGACAACATACATATCTGATACAATGTCGTTGAATGATTATAATATGCCAAATTCTGAGATGATTTTGATGATGATGATGATGATGGTAATAGTAATAAGGAGAAAAGGAGTTACGTACGGTGATTTCTAGGCATGAGGGGAGGAGGCTGTCGTGGCGGGTACAAGCTACTATCCAGAAAAACTAAGAGAACACTACCAAAATTCTTGCCAGAATTGCGTGAAAATATAAAACTCGCTTAAAATAATGTTAATCCTAACTGACAAATGGAAAATGGCAGTAATACTGTAAATGAAATAATTATTGGTAACCATGATACCTGCAGTTCTACAGCTCGAGGCGGGCATGTGTTGGCCTGTTCCTTTCGTCACACGCAGACACGAGAGAAAATGGGGTCAGTCCTGCTAAATGCTAGATCCAATGCGCCCCCATCATCTGCCCAATAACATAACTTCCCTAAGAGATAGTTTCCTATTAATAAGTATTAATTATTAATTATAAATAATCCCATTAATTGGGATGCTAAATCTTACCATTCCCTATGTGTAAGTAACTAACTTTCCTAAGAGTATGTCTACTTTTAGACTCCTATTACTTACTTACTTACTCATGGAGCTGAGCCCTTCTTGAAGAGCCGCCAATTCTGCAGCTACTCAAGAATTTCCCAGAATTTTATGGAACCCGAAGGTTCATCACTGTATTCACAAGAGCCCTCCACTGGTCCCTATACTGAGCCAGATCTAGCCAATCCATACCATCCCATCCTATCTCTCTAAGATCCATTTTAATATTGTCCATCCACCTATGCCTTGGTCTTCCTTGCGGTCTCTTTCCTTCTGGTTTTCCCACCAATATCCTATACGCATTCCTCTTCTCCCCCATTCGTGCTACATGCCTTGACTACCTCATCCTCCTTGACTTGATCATTCTAATTATACTTGGAGAAGAGTACAAGTTATGAAGCTCCTCATTATGCAGTTTTCTCCAACCTCCTGTCACTTAATCCCTCTTCGGTCCAAATATTCTCCTCAACACCCTGTTCTCAAACACCCTCAGTCTAGGTTCCTCCCTTAATGTCAGAGACCAACTTTCACACCCATACAGAACCACAGACAAAATTATAGTTTTGTATATTCTAATTTTTATGTTTTTGAACAACAGACGAGAAGACAAAAGGTTCTGGACTGAATTAATTGGATCCCACATATAGCTATATAATAAACTAACTCCCTAGCGGATTGGGTTATGAATGAGCGACAGCAAGGGATGAGGGGAAAGCTGCAGTGACCAGCCTTACCTAGAAAAATTAAATAAACTTGCAAAAATGTCAATAAAGACAGCACTACAAAGCGAAAATTCAATTGGAGGAGTGGCTGTTACTGGCCGATTATGTTAACTGATTCTAACATCTAGATATAGGTAAGAGATCTGCTTAAAATAAGCTTTTTACATTTCTTCTCGTCGTAATGCTATCAAATTTAAGTAAACTCTACTTTAGAACACAAAATTCAACTCTGTATTTTCATATTCACAGTCATTCCGTTCATTATATGTATATTACATATATTGCTTGCTGTTGGAATGTGACGTCACATTTTTGTAAAAGAGCAGAAATACATGGCTGTCGATGGTAAGACATTAAAAGAATGGCTACCACATTACAAAAAGGCGGGGTAATTTACATAAAACATAATTCAAATTACAAAAATAATTTTTGTCGAATACATAAACCTAAAAAATTAAGATACATTTTGGAAAATTAATTACAATGAACTCAGAAATCACCGCAGTTATTAATGTACAATACTATTATTTCGATTTGGTTCAACATTCATGTTGGCGCCCAAAGAAAAATCCAGAATGCCTACCATCTTCTACAGTGAATGCTTCATATTAATTTTTAAATCTCGTCAATGTATATTGTATTTGTTCTGGTAATTAATAGATTGTATATAAATGAAAAATTTGGCACACAAATGATTACGAATTTCTAAGTAAGTTATTCCTTTAGAATTAGTGAAATATTTAACTTTTCAGTCTCGTTATAAAAAGGCGCCAAAAATGGCGCCAAAAATTGCTACAAATTTTACAATTAATCCTTCCTGCTAATTAACGAATAAACATTTACTGGGCAATTTATAATCTTGTAATACGCATTTAAATAGAAATTACGACTGCAGAATTTAATAGATTATGTTTGAGATGTAAAATGCAAAACATTTCACTGACGATTACGCACAATGTACGCGACATACTGTCCATCACGCAAAATTCTATAAAATCGTTTGATATTGTTTTTAGGCGGAAATTAATTCAACTTAATTAATACGACGCTACAAATACCTGCGAGATGTATAGCTGATGCAACTAAAACACTGACCAGCACAAAGTGTCCCTAACCTCCGCAGCTCATCTTCCACACATCCTACCCACACACGCGCAGACGGCTCAATGTTTAGTACTGGGCAAGACGTGCAGTGGGGGTAGTGGGGCCAGATTTCGACAGGCGGGAAGACGTATCAATGACGTAGTCATTGGCGGGAAGGTGTATCGATGACGTATTCAGTGGCGGGCAGTTTGAAATAACTGAAGTGATAATCACAATCGGTCCAAATTAAGACTTCCCTAAATTTCAGGTACAGTCCAATTTTACCACACAGGCCTATGTATTAACACTCGTTGAACATAAAATTATAATATAATTACGTTTACGAAGCCACCGTCCCACACTCTGGGTGAAGAAAACAGGTAAACCAAAACAAAATGCTGGAAAGGCATTCAATCTTCTGGGATACAAAGGCGTGTAGTCCGATGAAGTCAACCGACGTTTCGGAGGAACTTATCGCGATATTCAGGGTCAAAGGGTAAGCGTAGTTCACGCTAGTTTCTTCCTTAGCTTACTCCTCGACCATTTAGATGGAGACATGTTACTCCGAAACGTCGATTGATTTTTATCGCACTACATGGCGTTATAACCCAGAAGATGTAACTCTTCATATTCACCGCCGTGAGAACCTCAGATCAAAGAAACAGTTCAAAATAAATAAACAAGATAATAGAGATAATTACAAAATATAGCGATTCTTGGTTTATAATCACGTGTCAAAATCGTTAAAATAAATATGACGATAAGTTGGCTCGTGTAGCTTTGGATGTGTATGAAGGCGTGGAGGTAAACATCCACATTTTCTTAGACATCGAGAGTACATGGAAGAGGGTACGAACCCCACGGTACGTACTTGGTCTCCCAGGATCCCGCATGGACGTTGATGGGAACAGAAAATGCCTCCTACGGGGTCGCCCTTAATTGAAACCAACCATCGACACAGCTGACACAGGCGCCTGGCTTATCAGACTTAATATTAATCAGATTAATGTAAACTGAGGGATGGACAGATTATTCAATATGCATGAGAGAGGATACGATATGTAGGAAGTTGTGTTTGAAACACCTGATGGAAAAATAGCAATGGGTGACTCAGAGGATAATATTAAAATGGATAAGTTAAATTTAATTGATTCTGTGAATTCTTAATAAATCACAAAGGGGCAGCTAAAATATTATTCTAGAGACTGGCATATATGCACAACGTAGTTGTTTCGTGCAGCTTCGAAACGTGACTTCTACACCCAGGGAGGAAAATTAATCTTCAAATGAGTGAAAATTAAATGTTCAGTAAAATATTAAAATAAAGGATACTGGGTGTCGCCAAGCACTGTTAAGAGTATTCAACTAGAAGTTAGGATGGGGTGGGTATGTAGCCAAGATAGAAGAAACAAGAATTTTTACGGAAAGTGGCTTGTTGCGAAACATATTCTCGCGAATATGCCATTCACAACAGATCATATTTCCATTCGATAATATACGAATAACAAACCAGGAAGAAGACAGGGCGTTATAAAGTAATGAAATACACAAACATATATTTCACTGCACGTAAAGCTACCGGAGTCTGAAGCTAACTACCCCACATTAACGATTGTATCCCGATCTAGAATGAGTATTCTGCCTACGCGCCCCCTATACGCCGCCGTGATCTGATGCTTAAGCACAGCAATGCGCAAGGATATACTGACAATAAATCAGTTTTGTGGTTTTATAGCCTTATAACAGGCGAGTCTTTTTGTAATTATTAGCGGCATATTTTTTGGAGGGAAGCTGTCGAGGGAGGGGCTACAAACAACCGCCAATGTAACAGGTGACGTCATAGATCGAAAGATGCAAGACAAATGCACGACGATGCAGGCACGTGTACGCGACAACCCCCAACCCCCGCCTATACTTCAAGGTTAGTATAAGGTCGTAAATATCCAATATGTCTCAATCTTAACCTTAAAAAAATAATGGCGGAAATCATAACCTAAAATTAAATTTATATGAATGTATGCATATTTGTAAATTCTAGGCCATAAATAGTCTTGAGTTACATAATGTCACTTGTAAAAAGCTGTAGATGCACTGAAAATCATCGAAATGGCCTGCTTTCGAATCTGATGTATTCCAGGCGTTAAAATGTTTTCACTTGAATAAAATAATATTTTCTCTCCAAATGCACTAAACTTTACATAAACGCCTTCATACTTTACATTATGGTCCTTGGTTCAACTCCAGGGCGTTCTGAATACGAATGCTCAACGAATAATTTTCTTGAAGGTGGGAAGTAAGTCGGAAAGCATATGCATATTTGCTTATAACTTCTGCAGTTTTCATGCAACAGTTTTAAAATTTTGCAGGTTCATTTTACATGCATTATTGTGTTCTGTGATTATTTTATCCGAATTTAATAGAGAAAATTCTTTTAATAATTAATAAAACATCAACTGGTACACTTATGTACTATTTTTGCTTTCTTCTACAGAAATTGTATATTTAAAAAGAAATATATCATTGTACACATGATTTAATATAGGCCTATACACGCCAATTTCATATTCCAGCAAAATATTTATTAATTATATGGTATTATTAAATGCTACAAAATAAATGAACATAGTTTCATTGCTTTATATTCAGTAGTTTTTTAGAAACCTTTGATGTGTGTGAAAAAATCTAAACTTCAGAAGGCTGGACTTAAAAGTAAAAGAAGAATCTTTATCAAGCAAAAATAGCTTCAGTATTTAATTCACGGGCATTTATGCTCAGAATTCATCAAGTATACCTTCTAGTAACATTAATCGAGTACACTATGACGCCAAGAACGTGCATAGAGGTTATGTAATGATGTTAGAACTATCCCAGAGGGGTGGAACTTCAGAATCAGGTCTACGTAGACATATAGGTTGATACAGCGCTCATGTCAGGTGAGTACCAGTGTCTTTAATTGAGTATTCTAATTAACTGCAATGAACAGGATCATCTAGAGCTGTTGATATATATTCCGTCAAAGTTTTCATGAAAAGAAGGTTCATCATGAAGTTCACACTCAGTAGCTTGTCTACTGTGACAAATGGAACCCTTTTCAGCACCTCATAATCTCTTTTCATCTTACACAGACTGAATTGGTAATTTTATTGTGTTAGAAAGTGAGACATTTTTTAATTTTTTTTTTTCATTACTGACAGAAGGCATGGACTACCTGAATAGAAAGATGCACACATGGATATGCCAAAACCACTATTTTCAAAAAGCTTCTCATCATAATCATAATTCACACATTAAATAAAATAAGTGACTTTCCAGTGTAAATTTCAGTGCTTTAGTTAGGGCAACGCACTGTTGGTGTCCATGCTAGATGGCCCTTAAGCCCTGGCATACTAGAATGCTTTATTTCTGCCTGAACCTTAGCTCCACACAGTGAAGAGACCCTGGGTATTGTGGGTTGTGAATCGCTATTCTTCATGAAACACAGAACACATATAAATACTGTGGACAAAATGCAGTTCTTTTAATGCTAAAGCATATGGTACATAAGTTGCCACTGCACTGTAGAGGAGTTATTACCACCAAACTGAAATATTTTGTGAGCCTTGCATGTTATAAATTTCTTTTTGCCTAAAAAAGATAATGCAATAAAATTATTTATATTTAAAAAATGTTTTACAACATATGAAATAAGAAACTTACCTTTGGCAGTGATGGCGATGTGTGTACTTCACAAAGTTATGATGACAACATACTGGTACCACTGTTAACACTGTTAAACTGTACCGGGACGAGGGAGATCTATGGTGCCATGTTGTGGATGCATGCCAACAGCGTTGTTTTGAAAAAAGGCAGTTTCTTTATAAATCCAAATTACATTCAAAGTAAATTACAAAATTTTTACATTTTATTCCTAACATCCTTGTGATAAACATGAGTCGCAATACATGTGGGGATTTTGCGCTTAAAAATTGCTGTGTATGTTGAAAATGAATAAAATATAGGACTAACTGAACAAAGGAGCAAGATGGAGAAGGAGTAGGAAGCAACGTAACACAGTCAAAATGGTTAGGATGAGTCGAGGAAACTGTGCATGCAGCTCAGTGGGCATGTGTGGCAGCTTCTGCTGTGTCCATGGAAACAGAACACTGCTCTTCATAACAGTTAAATAAAATGGCACATGTGAAAATGTGGATAGCAGAATTACACATAACAAGAGTCAACTGTGTGAACATCATCCATGCTGAAAGTCGTGGGTATTGAAGAAGGCCAAAATAGTAATAACCTTGGACAGCAGAGCAATGAGAATTGTTTTTGGGCTGCTGAGGACTGCTGTTTGGTTGATTCCCTGTGCAAAGTGGAAACCATCCATACAGATCTCTATGGTACAACATTCAAGAAGCTGCAATAAACATTTCATGAGAAGCAATTATTTTTCAAGATGAGAGTGCATGATTTACACTGTGACAATCACAAAATAGGTAAAAGGCTTCCTCATTTTGCCACCTTGAACTGTCACTTGTTTGGGTCCTACAGCTATCCTGTAAGACACCAGCACAACGGCAATGATGAAGCAGTCGTGGAAGCTTGTGAGACATGCTGGAACAAACTTATATGACACTGGAATTTATAATCTTCTGTAATAATGGCAGAAGTGTCTCATTGTGAAGATATCATGGGAAAGAGGTAGCCTCAATCACTGGTCTTTCTACGGGACCCAACAGAATAGGCGTTTTCCCTCACCTGAGGACAGAAACAGATCCAGTTTCCGAAACGTTGTGTTTTTCTTAGTTATCTTGAAACCAGGACGATGGATAAAGTCCAAAAACCCAATATCTCTGTGTTATACACCATCGTCAGAATCCTATAGTAACTACTTATACTGTCATTATGTCACAGTAAAATAAATATACAATTCAAGCAAAGAAAATCCTCATGTCTTTTAACTAGCACCATTACTTTTCCTTTAGCAGAAAATTTCTACAGTGAATACCTCAATATTTTGTCTCTGTAGTTGTTTTTCTAACGAACATGAAAAATCCATTTTTTTAATGTGAAAATCTGTTTATTATGTAGTGTTTCCTACATTAGCACTCCCATGAATTTAAGAAACATTTCCACTATACAAGTTAGACTGGTAGTGCATTATTCACACTGCCTGTCAGTTAATAACCTTTACCATACAGAGCTGAATGTTCTGCATCAACTGTACATGTATGCAGCATCTATATCTCTCAAGCAGGAAACAGTGAATAGAAATGTCTCTGAACCACACAATATGCCTTTATTCCTTTCTTGCACGGTTGTTTACATCATCCTGTGTCTGTCAAGGTAAACCTGGGGTGCAGTGCTATTATGCCTGCAGCACAAGCATGGTGTGAAATTTAAAGTTCCATTAAGTTTATTCTGTCATTTAAGATTCAACTGATTGATATACAATGTCTTTCCTTGATTACTGTCACATGATTTATACATTTACCAGATTTAACACTATACAAAGTAACAGTACAGTACAGTTCAGTTTTATAGACATACAAATTTAGACACAATATCAGAGAGCAGGGCACTGCACCCATAAAATCATTGGCCTAATTTTTATTGATGGAAGAATATATATTATGCAACAGCTGAGAAGTGAGCTATATATGACACTAGAAAGATGAGACACATACACAACTGTAATATTACTGCCTTTCTGGCCATAGTCCATCATCCAGTGTTCTAAAATGGAATACAATATTCTGATAGTTGCTTCTGCTTCCATCTTTGAGTACCTACCCAGTTGGGTTTCACAGGAAGAGGTAATCCCAATCACTGGATGGCCAGTGACCGGGATAAGCTCTCTGAATTTGCTGATGATAGGAGCTGACCCAGATCCCAAAACATCATGTTCCATTTTAAAATATAGGACAGTGGCCAATGTCCAGAAATGCATTAATACTAATGTAATACAACACTGTCAGAACTCTTTGGATTTATTACACATAACTGTGCTGTGGGTATGACTAATGAAGTTGGCAAGGTTCATTCTCTTCTGAAAGGAATGCAATAGCAGATCCCCTAATTTTGGAAGTTCCTCCTTATCAGTAATCAATTTTGGAAAGTAATTTGTAATTGTGACAAAGTGTTTGCAAGAACAACTGATCAATGACTAGAGTTATGGAGATTAAACTAGGTAGTTCTTTTACATACTCAGAGAATGATTACAGCTAATTGAATGAGTGAATGAGCTGGTTAATGTGCTTAATACTGATCCCTGATTCATAGTTGATTCAACAGATTACAATACGAAACTGACTAGAATGAAAAATTTTATTTCACACAAACTATTCAAGTACTGTATGCATTATTTAAGTTTTATCTTAATTAAAATGTTATGAATTGACGTCTGCTAGAATAATATAATTTAATTTAAAAGACACTCTGCTCACAAGATTATAATGGCAAGAATTAAGTGATCTGGTAACACACAGTTAAGAGGATTGCATGTGTTCATATTTCTATTGTATGTACATGCATCCTTGTCTGTGTTTATGTCTGTACATATGTATGTATGTGAGAGGGAGAGAGAGAGAAAATGTATACATCACAATTCTTCATTTCCAGAATATCTGTGTCACTTGCTAAGACAAAAGAGGCTAGGCTATGCAACTGAAGCAGAAGGAATTCTGAATATATTAGGTTTAATATATAAGATATTGATTATGTGCATTATTCTGTCATACAACTTTCACGGCAATAACTGTGAAAGCATACTCAGTTTGATGAATGCTTTACATATATACTGAATGCTCACACTACATCTTCTAGTTGTACCTGATGTAACATTCTGCCAAGAGACACCATTTTCAAGAACCATGTACCCATGTCTTGAATACTAATATGAACTGTAATATTTCTGCCAATATAATTTGTAAAGTTAAATCACTTTTCAGTCAAATGAGAAAAATTACAATTCAGAGTATGTTTAGGCATTTGTGAATAATAAAAAAGGCCTGGAGACTCTTTTAACTTTTTGAACAACATGAGCTGATTAGATTAGATTAGTTCACCCTACTTGCAATATAACTGCCAGAGCTAATGAGGCTGGCTCAGCATGGGTTGGGATTAATTGTATAGAAGAACATTTATGTCAACAGATGGCTTTGGCATCAATTATTATATATATGAGTATATTGACGTTTAGACATGAAAACCAAGCTTGTGCCCTATCTAAATCTGTGGTTGTTTGGAGGTAACCAGTGGCAATATTGTGGACTTTTTGGGTGTTGCAGTGTTTACCTGACGCAGCCGTGGCATTTCTAGCATATAGCTTTATGGAGGGCATGTAGCCCAAGGGTTAAATAGCGTATACAACATATATGTTACTTTTCTCTGAGAACTTGATCCTTACTACATACGGAGGGACATCAGTTTTGTTGGGTTCAATACTAGTAGTGAAGATCTTCTCATTAATGTGATTATTGTGATGTATATAGTGACTTACACTCTGTACTCTTTTTTACGTTAAGACTTCCGTCACCACCCTTTCTTTTCTTCAACGTGACATTTCAGTATGTGCATTCTGATCAAATTCTGTTCTCTTCCTTGTAAGATCCATGTCAACCCAATATCATATGGATAGGTATCTATTTTCTGGTTCCTCGTTTTAATGTGAAATATTCCATCACTTAAGAAATGTTAGGTACATGGTTCTTTCTTTATATCAGCACTTTTCCTTAAAAAAGGTTGAAGCCTCAGAAAGGCTGTGTTCTCAAACAGACTGACAGACAAAATAAGGATCCAGGAGACACTGAAGTTTAAATGTAGTCACAGACATACAGCAATTGTGAGTATCATCAACTTAAATTTTGCAGAAAGTTAAATTTAATTTTTCTGTGTGCATAAGTAACAGTTGATAAACACAGCCTTCAGGATTAATCTACACTTACTGTACAGTACACAATAATGATCTATACCCTGAGAGATCACACAAGTCAGCTAAAGCTGCTAGTATAGGATTTGGAACTCCTGTGGGCAAATCACAACTGCTTATTACAGTCATGAACAGAACTGCTGAGAGGAAGGCCCAATAGCTCTGGTCTGAGGTCCACATATCCTGTATGCAACCCTTGCTAATCACAAAAAGAAGTCTTTGACACACCAGTACCTGCCTACACTTCTTGCAAATAGCTTCCTATTTTCATTCCTACCAAACATATATATATATATAATGTAACTCAGAAAAAATAATGTTTATTGCTTTACAATTACTTCTGTGTCTGAACACATATTTTTATCTCTCATAAATAAGAGAAATTCCCTATATGTACCACATTTTTAACCTGAAAACTTAGGCACAAGCACACCCAGTGAGGTGCTCTTTCGGTGACCTCACTGACATGGAGCAAGAACCACACTACAGAGTTAGCAGTGTTGTCATGCAGAGTAAAATTTAATATTCTAATATGAACATATTTCCAGTGTAATAGATCAATAAAATGCCTGTTTTAATGTAATTATTTCTAGCAAATGTTTCACATATTATCATATATGGTATAACAGTGTTGGTCCTATCTTTTAATGGATTGTTCAAAGAACTAAATTTTTTACTACAATTCACACAAAATAACGGGAAATGAGAAGATTATATTAAGAAAGATACGAAACTGGAATTGTGGGTTGCAATTAACAAATTGTAAGTAATTTAATAATGTGATGGGCAGGAATAGAATTAAAATGGATAGAAATAAATTAAATTCATAGGGTGAAGTTAATAAAATAAAAAAAAAAAAGGAGGGGCCAATGTCGAAGGGAAATAGTTAAGAAAGAAGGGATAAAATAAAACAAAAGTAAAGTAAAAATGACAAGGAAATACAAGTAAAATAAAGTCTTAGATTTTCTCCCTATGTTTGCCCTCAGCATATCTATATTTCTTAATGCAACAGTCGCCTATTGCTCTGTCACCAGCCCCAGTCTTGGTCTTGCTTCTGATATCAGAACCACTTTCTCTTCTACCATGAAGATGATGGCAGCATGTTTCCCCCAAAATCAGTAACCACCGGATTACACGGTGACACATCACACTATTGTGAGAACCTCAAATTTCAGTTACCCACTCACCAGTAAAAGATTAAACTGCTTTATTACTGGTACTGCGAAAAAAAAAATAATGGAAAATTAAAATTTTACCCAGTGCCACTGAAGCATGGGGCACAAATACCCAAGGTATAACTACTGGTAACCTCAAATGGAGCCATATGTGCACTTTTGGTTTTATTCTGCCTAGGAGGACGGGGGGACCTGAAGGTGTCACATTTTGATAATGATACTTTTCCTTAAAGAAAATGTACTACATTATGAAAAAAGTACAGTTATATAATTTTGTGTGAATTCTGTGTTTGCAAATTAAGATTATATACAGTAAAAAAGCAACCATGCTGTAACAAAAATTTCTAAATGAAACAATGGGAATATTAGTTGACATCATATGTAGATCATGATGTGCTCAATGAGTGTGACAGACAAGTATCAAATATAGTGGATAACTGCATATACACATATATTTCCTCTACCCAGGATGGCTACAGGCTTATAACTGAGAACTACAAAAAAAAAACCACACTCTGGCAATTCTTGAAGCCTAATAACAGGTTTGTACTTGACTGTATACACAAACACCATTCTTTTGGCATATATGGTGGTAGTTATATTACATGATTCCTACAACAGGTGACTACCGTACTTATGTGTAACAATAATGGCACAGACAGCATGTAACAACTGTTATAATGCCAATAAGAGTCAGAAGGACACTTCTAGAACCTGCTTAAACTGAAGGTTTATCACATAGGTTTAGTACACAACTTATTGTTTTGTAAATAACTAGTTGGTCATAGAAGAGACAGCTGATGAGCAAAATGCTATGCATACTGACAAGGGCGTTGAGAGTGAAGGGAAAATGAATGTGGCATTACAGCCAGTCTCAATAAGGTGACATGTACCAGTAAAATACATGAAGATGGTGTTGATGATAATTTCGAAAGGAAATACATAAAACAACAGGAAATTAATATGTATTATTGCAACAGTGAAATCTTACCACAAACAGGCCCATCAGCTCTTCTACACTGAGAAAGAGTTGTTGCTATTTGATAGTTTGGCATGTACATTCTAATTGCTAGCAAATGTAGGTGCCATTAACATTGTCATGGAACTGAAGGCTGATAAATAAGTGGACCAAATGAAACAGTCAGTGTAACCATGGTTCAAAGACCAGAACTATGGTAATTTTATCACAGATATTGTCTGCATATATATCTATTTCCTACATATCTGTGAGTTTTTACTGTCTGGCTATTCAAGTTTGCTTCTGCTTTGTGACCATATGGCAACAACAATCATACAAACTGTCAAAACTGTGAAGAGAAGTAGCACACATTTAGCAAGACTTGGCTATAAATGAGATAATAGGAATGCACATATGGTTGTTATTAAATGTCATATTTTTAAGAAAATCAGATATTTTTTTTGAATTTTATACAATTAAAGTACAGCAATTTTCAGTATTTACTTATGTTTTATATGCAGATTCTCTGGCATCAGGCTTTTAGAAGATTTTTGTGGCAGCCAGTGTTCTTTTTTCATAAATATTGAAAGTTTTCCATTTCCATATTTCTCAGTAATTAAATACTGCATCATACACTCAGCCACATAAGCGATGCAATGTGACTAATTAGTGTTTCCGACCTGTCCATCTGTAGCACCAACATGTGCCTAGCAACTAGAGGTGCACTGCAGCGGCATCTGACTCAGTCAACTTACTCACTGACTCACTGTCTTGAACAAACTGTCCGTGGTGGTGTCAGCAGCGTCTGGTAAAGCCGTCTGCTCAGTACCAAATATGTTTGGAAAGGAGACACTTAACAACTGTTTATGTACAATACTGCATCTAAGTTATGCTAAAAATGGTAAAAAATTAGTTGGCTCACCCAAATATTCCAAACATTACGAATGTCAAAATGATAACTTGCATGTAAAATGCATAACAAATGGCCAATGATGTCTTTGTATGAACATGATACCATGCACAAACATGTAAAATTTGCTTGTAACAAAGATTATTTTTACATAGTTAATGATGCATACTGTCTTGCATTTAAAGTTCTGTTTCATAAAAAGGAAGAAAAAAATATATGTACAGAGCTCTCCAGGAAAACTTAAGAATGTTAGTGTCACAGTTGCCTTTATAGTATTTACAATGTTCTTGCAATGCAAACCTCTGGCTTAAGGGCTGAGGTCACATGCAAGGTACAGACTACCAACACTCAAATACATTATGCAAGATAATTTGCCAAAATATTAACTCACATAATTTTTAAGATAATACTATTATTATGTCTAATTTTTCTTTGATATTTATATATTTATATTATATACATGTTAATATATATATACTGGCATGCCCAATATGACCCGTCGCGCAGCTGAAAGTTGGCTTTATACGGCAGTTGTCTAGTTTTTCCAGGGCAAATAATCACAGGCAGAGCTCAGTCATAGTATAAACTCAACATATCGCCTAGTAAGATCAACAACAAATTACAACTAAATAACTGCAATTTTAGAACCAGCTACCACCTCCAAATTTGCTGGAGAGACCACCAATGCCTTTGCCAAACATGTTGCCCATACGACCAACCACATTTGTGGTTACGTTAGTAATCTTGGCTACATAGTTTCCATCTTCACCCAAAGTCTCCCTGATCGTCACTTTCGGTTTACTCCTGTCTCCATCATCCTCAATACCTGTTTCAGGGTATCCCCTACATGCAAAAAAAAAGACGGAGTTAATTTCTGGAATATTACTTAAAACTATAATACTAACTGCCATTCCATTTTATCGAGATACATACTCAGAGTCCTCATTGTCACGTCGGGTGCTCATTGTGAGTGCACACGTGGCCTCTTCAGTTTGCATGCGTTGCGAAACTGTTTGGTATGTCTTTGAATTGAGTTTATCCTCCATTACCCCTTGCAATTCAAAGTCTGAATACAGTTTCTGGAAGATATGTAGAAATAAAGAACTAGTGATTAAAAACATGAAAATGATTATGCTGTATTAAGCACCTTTTGTAGTTCTGAAATATGGTGTCTATGAATGTTCTATCTTCTGTGGTATAACACCGTGTAATCTTGAGAAAAACCAAAAAGCGTTTCCAAAGAATATATGGCCTCCATCTTCAGGGTTGAAAAATAAGCTTGCCTGTTCCCTACTTCATGATAATTTCTTGCATGACTTACTCTTCAGCCCTTAAGATGGAGGCGATACATCACTCATTAACATCCATTTACTTTCATCAGACTGCAGTGTGTTACATCCTAGAAGAGGGAAAAAATTTTGGTCTGGATGTTTCATACATGCAGGAAGCTCAATCTGTTACCTGTCCCATGGAATCTCAAAAGAGAGGGGAAATATGCAATTTTCATGTTCACATAAAACCTATCATTACATCAGGAGAAAGTTTTCAATAGCAAATTCCAAATTTGTATAATACACATAAAGAACACAACCATTAAATTGAATAACAAAACAGAAACCATTCTGAAATTATTAAGATTTCTCAAGAAAGCCACACTGATCTAACTCATAATTGAATATAAGTAAAGCTGTCCCGGTGCTTAATAAATCGAGCACTGCGCCACAAAGACATTGGAGATGCACAGCCAGCTTCACACCCCTGCTGCTTTACTTCCAGGGCAACATCCTCTAGTACCCCTTGGGTAGGAGAACGGGTGGCCACACAGCTGGTCTGGCTCAATTGAAAAAAAGAGAAAAATCTTTCCCCAGCAGGGAATCAAACCCTGCCTGACCAGTCCATAGCCCACCACTATACTGACTGAGCTATCCTGCTAAATAGTGACAAAGTTATTTAAATAATTTGCAGTTACATGAGCACTTATGTAGAAACTGCTGTTCTCTTGCAGGTTATAATTTCTTGTTTGCAAGAGCCTCAAACAATAAGCTATCCCACTGCCACTGCTTTTGAATATGCAATTTGGAAGAACTAAGAAAATTAGAAAGCAATAGAGCTGAAAGTGATGCATGGGCTTCTGGCCTATGGTGATGGTGTTAATTTACTGGGCGAACAAAATCCGTACAGTGATACTAGAAGGGAAGTTGGCCTAGAAGTAAATGCAGAGAACTAAGAACATGTTGATGACACATCACCAGAATGCAGGACAAAATTGTAATATAAGGATAACAATAAATTGTTTAAAAATGTGGCAAATTAAAAGGTTGGAGAATTAGAGTAAAAAATAAAAATTACAATTGAAGAAATTTGAGAAAATTTGTTCGGGTAGTTTCAGAGTCTGATTCACCTCTTACAAGTCACATAGCTGATCTAATGCTTTCAAATATATTTTCACAGATCTGCTAAAAGTGTTTCTAGGCAGAGGTCAACATGCAACAATGAAAGATGTGTCTCAGTGGATGAATGTTATTGTGTGTTGCTAGGCAGCAGTACACCAATGAAGACGCTGACTACAAAACATGTGACTTATTCTCTGGGTGGTCTTCTTTATGCAACAATAAAACTGGGGTTTTCTATGCGTCATCTGTGTGGAAGTTACATAATGAGGTTTAAAGAATAACACCAGCAGTTCAGTTCAGTTCAGCAGTCATAAGCTGGAGGATTTGACGATTCATCAGGAATATATCATTTAAGAAAGTTCAATAGTTGATGTGTTAACCTTGAGAGTGTTATAATTGTTTGTGTGTGATAAATAGAACAATCCTGAAAGTGTAATAACAAACTGTATTTATGGGGTGTGAAATTATGCAATGAATTGAGTTATCAAATCCGGCAGCAGCCTCCGTAGTCTAGAGGTAACGTTCCCACCTCATGACTCGTAGTACGCGGGTTCAAATACCTGGCGGAGGTCGTCGAATTTTTAAGGGCGGAAAAATTCAGGGAACAAGTCCTCTGGGAGGGACTTTAAGCAGTGGGTCCCATGTCGTAGCTTTACGGCACGTAAAAGAACCTCATATCTCCAAAGGAGGTCACTGAGCCAAATTACGGACATTTCCCGCCCAACAGCAGTCTCTAATACCTCTGGTAGATGGGGGAAGCATTATAGATACCTCTCAGCTAGTAGAGCCGGTCTCGCTGGCTGGGCGGGACTGATGGTAAGCACCAGTACCAGTAGGATATAGAGACTGGTAGAAATCATAGAGAGAAGCACAATAGACCAATACAGGTCTAAGTGCATGGGGAAACCCACCCTCTCCAATAACTAACTATCAAATCCGGCAAACATTATTTACTGTTATGTTACCAGGATACACGCGACAATATTAAACATGGGTATACTAGCCTACTCAGTGACAATTCTAATGCACCAGGCAGTTAGTTAGTTATTGGAGAGGGTGGGTTTCCTCATGCACTTAGACCAGTATTGGTCCATTGTGCTTCCCTCTATGATATTCTACCAGTCTCTATACCCTACCGATAAATGGTGCGTACCATCAGTCCTGCCGAGCAAGCGAGTTTGGCCACTTGCTTAGCGGTGTCTATAATGCTTTCCCCGTCTATCAAAGGCCTTAGAGACTATTGTTGGATGGGAAACATCCTGGAATTTGGCTCAGTGATCTCCTTAGGAGATACGAGGTTCTTTTACGTGCCGTAAAGTTACGACATGGGACACACAGCTTAAAGTCCCTCCCGGAGGACTTGTTCCCTGAATTTTTCCGCCCTTAAAAATTCGACGACCTCCGCCGGGTATTTGAACCCGTGTACCACGAGTCATGAGGTGGGAACATTACCTCTAGACTACGGAGGCCGCTCACCAGGCAGTTACTAAAATATACATTTCTGATGCCAGTAATACAGGAAGCACATACCTTCACAACATGTGCCAAACACATACACTGGTACAAGTGCAGTGAGTGGTCCAACCTCTCTGATAACCAGTTGCACAGAAGATGAATCTGAGCTGTATACCATTGCTGCAACAGATAAATCATGAATCCAACATCCCTTCTACTTCTCACTATGTACCACAGTGAATTAAAAAGTATGTAACATACCTCAAAGAAATTTAAAATCCACAGCTCATCATTGACTTTGCTGCGAATCTGATCCATACAGTTACGAGCAAAGTTGACATAAGCTTGTCCCATATCTTTGCCAGAGCCAGATACATTCTGAAACAGCATGTTTACACTATTTGTAATTATAACATAATGGGAAGGATCTAAGTGAATATAGAGACATTGGTCTGAAGACGAAGAAATGAAATTTTCCTAACAAGTCTATTTTTTACGGTGAGGATTTTTAGCCCCATGCCTAACCCCCAAGCTGGAGGACCACCCCTTGTCAGCTGTCCATGACCGCTTATTCAATATATTTGCAGCTTCCTTCCATACCTGGAGGGTGTCTCCTCCATCCGCAACCTGAGGACACACCCACCTAACATACGGAAAATGTACTGCAGCAATGTAGGGAAACTCCTTTGTCTATTTTTTGAAGATACTATAAGAAACAAAGAATATGATGTATGAGTAAGTACTAGAACTGGCTGCTCAGGTGGGAGAAACAATATGCTTAAAAGAGTATGGTCATTTAAAAAAAATGAGCTTATATGTGTACACAGTTCTGCCTTGATTCATTCTCCTGAAGTCAGACCTGCTCTGGGGCCCATCCAGACTCTTGTAAAATGGCTACCGGGGACTCTTTCTCTGGGCATGAAGCTGACCACTCACCTCCATCTAGTGTCCAAGTCAAATATGGTGGAAGTATATCTCCATTCCTTAATATGTCTTCACAGCATTGTACTTAATTAATTAAGTGCAGGAACAACATGTTGTTGTTTACCTTACCTCAGGATATTCTGAACAGCTTACACTAAAAATTATTCACTGTTTAGTAAAAAATATTTAGGCTAGGGGTGGATCTCTGTGACTCACTGCATACCGTGAAGCTAAGGATGGATCCAATCAAGCTTCCTTCATCATATCTGGATAGCTTGGAAAGTGTTGTCTCCAAGACTGAAACAAGCTTGCTGATCATGCCTTGAGTCATACTGGCTGATGTCTTCTCAATCAGGTCATCAATCTTGGTGTGATACTGATGCTACAACACAACAATAAGTCATGATTCCTGAGCTGGTCTCTGCTGACATTGCTTGTTTTTGTATATAATTAGCATATTAGTTGACATGGCTGAATATAGGTAGGTAGCAGAGGGAAGCTGATATTGTGTTCCTACTCATGTGTCTCATAAAGGATTAAAGTAGTAATATGAACTCGTAGCACATGGCACACAAGAAACAGGAATTAAACTTGAACATATCAGTCAAACCTTCAGGCCACACACACAAGATAATTCATAACTCATGACAAGGATGTAATAATTAAGCCTAATGTGGTCAAAGTGAACAATTCCAAGTGCACACAGAGACTGCAACAGTTTGTCATGGCACAACCTGACACTGCTGTTGAAATGGACATTCCTTCCTCATTATGCTGCATCAAAGGTACAGCACATTTCATATACATATATAGTGGTTCTGGATATTATCCATCATCCTGTTTTTATTTAAAACAAACCATAATGTTTCGGAGACTGGCTTCTCTCTCTGCCTTCAGGTGGAACCTACTCAGTTGAGCCCAATCAAGAGATCTCATCCCTACCTCTGGACACCTGCACCAACACAATTTTGTTTAGTGGGGGGGTAAAGTCCAATTGGGTCCGCTCGGCACGGTGGCCACTGATTACCCTATTGTACCTGCCCCGGGTGATTATGATGATGGAAAATTTGGTGGAATGAAGATTGGCAGGGGAAACAGAAGTACTCGGAGAGACCCCGCCCCAGCGCCACTGTGTCCACCACAAATTCCACTTGACCAGACCCGGGATCAAACCCGGGCCGCCGCGGTAGGAAGCCAGCAACTAACCGCTTGAGCTATGGCGTGGCCTGCATCATCACAAGATAGGGCATATGAGTATAAACCAAGAATAACATAAACCATATATGTGTGTGTGCGTCTGTGTATATACACACACCCACACACCCATCTTGTGTTGGTGCAGGCGACCAGAGATAGGGACTAGCTCTATCGATTGGGCCCAACTGAGTAGGTTCTACCTGAGGACAGAGAGAAAATTGTCTAAAAAATGCTATGTGCTATAGAAAAAAGGTGATGGATAAGATCCAGAAACACATTTTTGCATTAATATACAATCATTGCAAACTTTTAGACCTTATTTACTTTTAATATAGTACTGCTGAGAAGGACCCTGAAAAACAGACTGCCCAGACTACCAGTGATCTGCCTCCAGCTCCAGCCTGATTAGGCTTCTCCTCCACCACCACCCATACACAGATATCAAGCTACAGTGACAGCACGCAATGACCGCTCTGTACCACATGCAAATGAGCCTTATGAGTGCCAAAATTTATGCCATTGTTTTTCAAAAGGGTAGACCTGTGGATGATTTATTTTTCAGGCTGTGCACACAAGCTGCCTACAGTGACATCTGGTTTTTTTTTTCCTTGGCACTTCAGCCCCAGTGGGCCTAGGCCTACCTCCATGAACTTCTCTGTTCACTTCGGTTTTTCTAGATCTTACACATTTGGTAGGACTCCTTGGGCGAGTGATCAGCTCATCGCAAGGCCTCTACATGTACACAAACACAGAAAAACGCACACACACAAACTAAACATCCATGCTGAGTGGGATTCGAACCCATGATCCTGGTTTCCAAGCAAGCGAAGAGAGTATATGCCTTACACTGTTCGGCTACCGTGACCGGCTGTGACATCTGGCTAGTGACCGAATATTTATGCAGTAAATGTATACCAAGAATTTGTCAACCTCGTTCAACCCAAACCCAGTGCTGGTGATAACTTCATATCTATCATAATGGAAATGGGGGGGAGAAGTCCTATATAGGAAACATCTTACACTTCAGACCTTTATGAGACTGAGGACAACTAATGCTCAAGCATCATCATCCACTAACATTGATACTGTATCTGCAAACCCACCCATCTCGATGCCGACGCCCAGTTGATGTCTGATAAGTCTTCCTGAAGAGCTCATGTCAAAAATAGTATGTCAGACACCAGATTACCTGATATCACATTTGAAAAGACAGTACTCTGCATTGTAACCAAAATGAGCACCTCAGTCTGACTAAGTAATGCCTCATGGAGGCACCACTATGCACTGTCAGTGAAGATGGAGGCAAAATGTTTCTTCAGAACACTGGTATATATCTGTCAGATCGCACAGGATCGCATTTCAAAAGACAGTAAACTTTAATTTTAAAATGGAAATCAAATAAAAAAAATGAAACAATCTGATTTTACATTTGCACATTTCAAAGCAAATTGCAAATATAAACATAGAAGATTGATGTTTATACAGTGGAACCTCGCTTAATGAGCATAATTCGTTCCAGAATCTTACTCATAATGCAAAACAATTTTTCCCATATAAATTAATGTAAAATACGATAATGCGTTCCATGCCGAAAAAAAAAATACTAAAAAAATTTTATGTATAACGTTTATTCAAAGAAAATTATATATACATTGTTAAGGAGCATGAATCATCTTCATCTTTTCTTCTATGTGGAATGAACCAACCTGGAATGCGAACGCGATTTGCAGAAAAAAAAAATCGAAATAATTAGTTTATTATTTATGATGCATATCTAATTCTTTTTTATTAGAAAGGAGCAACCTTTCAACATCGTTGAGAATACGTAACCGTTGCACAGATATTCTTGTCACTCCGTTTGAAGCATCTGTCTCCTTAATCTTGTCCTTGTTCTTGAGGATAGTGCAAATCGTTGATGTAGACCGATTGTATGTGCATGCTAGATCAGCCACGCTCACACCTCGTTCTCACTTTTCAATGATTTTACCTTTCATTTCTACGGTTATTTTTATTCTCTTATGGCTGTCTCTTTGTGGCTTTTTCTTCGGGGACATTTTGCATGGGTTAATAAACTTTGCACAAAAAAAATCACAAATAATATGTCTGAACACAAGTTTGGAAAAATGTGTGATCACAAGCGACACTAAGATGCTAGCAGAACGAGTGCTAAACACAGATTGATGTAGCAAGCACACAATCTGGGACTTCCCCTCTCGTCACTCATTATGCAAAACGTCGCTCGTTAAGTGAGTCATTTTTTACAATTTGTTTTGCTCGTTATGCGAGGTTCCACTGTATACTGGTTGCTCTTACCTCCAGAAAACCAGTACATTTCATATATCCAGCACAAATTAAATTGATTTCAGTGTTTGGTTTACCATAATTCTTTAAATTACATATCATAAATCATTCTAAATTCATGGAATTAACTCCACAAAATATACAGAATTTTTCTAAAGAAAGTCATGGTAGGTAATTATTTGTTCCTTATATCTTTCAGCTAACATTTCTCCCATTTATTTAAAATAAAACATTTCTCTTTCATTACCACATCTACTCCATCTACTGCACAAAGTTTGAATGACTGATTCTTGGCATCCAATATCACATTCACCATGGCACACATTTCTGATGGAATGATGTAGTCAGTGGAGATGAAGGTGACACCTTTCTTCAACCACTGTTGGAAAGCATTGTCAGTCCTGAAGGGTAAGAAATACTCCAGTTTGTTATACTGTCTCCACAAAATAAAGTAGTGTTCATGAATGTTTGTATTTTTATATGCATACAATCAAAACAGTTCTGCATACTTCAATAGCACTAGTCTCCATTTACACAAATTTTGTTTACATGTACTCAGATATCAGAATCATATTAATTTTTGATCCTGGCACTTAGCTGTCATGAAGTGGTCTACATGAAGAGAGAGAAATTAATGTGACGATAACCTTCTGCCAAGATGGTCAAGGGCAACCACCACGTATGTCACAAGGTCACACAAGTAATTTGGGTTGAATCAAACTGATTTTCACATATTCTTCTCTATATGCAGTAAGAAGTTACATATACCTGAAATTTATAACAACAACTGTCATCGTCATCAAGGACTAGGCTTGCTAATTTGTTATGACTTCAAGAGAAATTTTCTGCATCTAGCCTTACCATCTTTCCATCGGTCTCCGTTTTTATTTTCTCCTTGCAGCAAGTGGAGATGAATGTTTCTGCATTTAATAATGTTATATTTTAGCGTCCTGTTGCACTGACTCATGTCCATGATTTATGCTAACTGTCTTACAGTGCATACACTTTTTTCACCTTACTCTTCCCTTTTGCACTACATGTTTCAGCACTAATGTGCCATCTTCAGGTGCGTTTTCTCTATGCACGTCTAACTATTGCATTGCATGCCCTGATGTCTTCATATTAAAATGACCCAAATATATATTCGTCACATATAATAATAGATTTTAAATATTAAAACTTTTCATGATTCGTCATCCTTACGTTGTATCTCAATACGCGAATCACGCCAAACCACCCCTGTGGGAGCACTCTTCCTACATTCATGTGTATGTGTGCTTTTTGTTGTATCTTGCTCCTGTGACTGCGTGCGTTATACTACTGGATATGTGTGTGTGTCTGCATTTGTTCCTCATGACCATGCCAATTTCTTTGATAACACCAGTCAACAAAGATTTTTTTTTTCCTGGGACTCGTTATCTATTTATTATTTAATAACTTAATGGTAATCCAAGCTCCAGCATCCATTTGATGCAGGGGACATGTAAGTAACTGCTTGCTGGGGGGTCCCACGACCACCACGGTAGCCAAGAAGGGCCAGCAGGAACCTTGAAATGTGACTAATGATGCAATGGAAACCAAAAGCCAGATCAATGGAATGTTGACCTTAGAAATAAAAAGGACACAAAATTCAAAGAAAGAATCTACTAGATTAGGATGCTGGAATAGACTCTTGCAATAATATTGGAATTACAAGATAAATCAATTGATACGAAGAATGTTAGGTGTACTTTCATATACAATGATTATGTTCTAATTTATAGCAGGGTTAAAAAAGGACAAAGGGCATGAAGTGGTGTATGAATGCTTATATTTCGAATATGTAATTAGAGATTATGCATTCATCACAGAAAGAACTATTTTAGTATCATTTTGGACTAATAATACTACATTAAATACATTTAGAGTGTATGCCCCTGAAAACACTAAACCAAAGGCAGAAAAGGAAAATTTCTACGATAATCTGGATGAACAGATAATCAAATTACCATCTAATCACCTCTGATTTTACGAGACATTAATGCAAGAGCTGGAAATTATGTAGTTGAAGGAGTAAAAAATGAAGGAATACTGGAGCTACTGACAAAATTCTGCATCAACAATAATCTTAGAATCAACAACACTTTTTTTGATGATGAAATCCAACATAAATATATAAGAGGCCAACAATTACACAAGATTATGTTGTAACAAAGAGAACTACTCATCCATTAAAAATCCTAGATTTAATGACTCACAACTCTGCAGACGTCAGAAGTAATTGTAATTTGGTTCTGACAAAACTTCAGTAAAAAATGCCCAAAATAAAGGAAAAATAGTCCACTGACAAGAAATAATTAAATAGAGGCCTTTGGGAAAGGAAAATATACAATATTTATATTGTTCCCAGATGTCGTTGAAGAGGGGGTCCTATTTTGAAATATGTACATATCCAGGAGAATAAAAATCTTGGTCATAGATCTCAAGGATTCTGAAGCTAGGAATGACTGCGTTGGCCAAGACCAAGAGCAATTTAACTAACCAACCAACCAGAGCCATCAGAAGGTAAAGTAATCATGGGTCCTGTGGGGCTTGGAACTAAGAATCACTGTTCAGGAGAGGGCCAGCATGAATTTAACAGTCAGGACTGAGTGGATTGTTAGGGCAGGAAGCGTTGAAGGCTCCCAGAACCATCAGACAGT
Source organism: Cryptotermes secundus (assembly GCF_002891405.2). Lineage (NCBI taxonomy): Eukaryota > Metazoa > Arthropoda > Insecta > Blattodea > Kalotermitidae > Cryptotermes > Cryptotermes secundus. The sequence continues at coordinate 1,558,991 of NW_019731581.1, forward strand.
AAATTTAAAGTCATGGATCCCGTGAGACTTGGAACCAAAAATCACTGCACTGGCAAGGGCCAGCAGCATTTTAGCACTCAGTCAATTAGCAGTCAGTTGTGAGACAGTCGCCAACCACGAAGGATGTGAGCCCAGAAGCAGAGGAATATCCACTGTTGAGAGCTGTTACCAAACAACAGCTTGTGAAGACACAGAAGACTTTGTGTGTGCTGTACTTACAGTGATTTGTTAAGTGCGCACATTAATGACAGTGTTATAATTATTTGTAGTTATGAATTATAAGTGTTCATTAACCTTTAAGGTAGGAATGTTATGTATATCTAACAGCAAGTAACAGTGAATGTTATAGTTATGGACAAAGAAATTGGTTTTCCACCTTCTAGATATGACTATTCTCAATGCATATCTATTACACAAGTCACGTGGTGGAAAAAAGACACATAAAAAATTCCGTGAAATCCTAGTGCGGGATTTGATTCTTCAATCATATGAGGCGAATATCATGGTCAGTGGCATTTCTCGGGGGAGGCCAAGTTCATCTGGGGCCCAACTGGGTCGACTGGAGGTGAAACATTCACAACACTGGCCAACCAAAGGGAAACAAAGATCTCGTGTGTGTTCACTAAATACACTACTGTAAAAAGTGTGATGTTGGGCTGTGTGTCGCGGACTGCTTCGAGATGTGGTACAAGAGCGTCAGAGTGTGAGGTATCATAAACTGTGAAGTGACACAGTTCAAACTCGCATACACTCTGAACAAAATATTATTGTATATAGTGTGATTATATTTACAAAATCACCATGTCTCAAGATTGAAGAAAAAACTACTCGTAAGTACTTTGGAATTTCATAACATATATAATAAACATTATATTTTGCATTTCATGACAAAATGATCACAGTTAATTTTCATTTGTAAAAACTGCTCTTTTGCGTAGAAAATTTTATTGTCTTTCAGGTTGTTTTTAGCTTGGATTTCTATGTTGCATAGAATGGAAAATATTTAGTTTTCTCTGAAAGTTTGCAATGTTAAAGACTTAGGGCCATTTAAATTCTGGCCACAGAGGGCTGCTGGCAATTTAAAAGTCTGTACGTTAAAGGTTAAATCAGATTACCAATCCAAACACTATGTCTAGTCATGAACACACGATAAATATTTTAAAATTATAGGCACCTACTATTTTTCATAATGTATTGTGTACATATACAATGCTACTTGTAAGATCTTCTCAGCCTTTGTGATTGTGGCTTGCTCATCAGAAACATTAAGGTCACTATTGCCATATTAGTGACTCTATGTTCATTAAGATATGTTGTGATGACATTCTTTACACAGATATTAAAAAGGTTCTTACCTGTGTCCTAACATTATTTTATGGGGCAATTACTTTCCTGTTCACCAAATTCAACTTGTATCGTCTCTACATGCAAACTCTGGACACCTCTAGTGACACATGAGATGCTGGTGGATGCCTTTCCTTTCCATAAGAATCCATAGATAAGTCTTGATTATTTTATCAAAAGCTTTCATACAATCAACATACGTCACGATGTTGAACCCTGCATGTCCTGTCAGTTGATACAGTCAGAATATAAGAACTGCCTTTCAGAAAGCTATGCCAACACCCCGTGTATTGTTTAATTATCCTATTATGCTGAATCTCAGTACTTCTGTGTGTATTTCATAACAGACAGTAAACAGACCAATGCCTCAATAGTTCCTTTTCTTGAACATTGAAATCACTCGTTTCATTTTGACAAAGGTATTCTGTAAATTTGGAAAATCTGTTTATGACATTCATAACTTTGGTTATTTTGTAAAACTGTATAAGGACCACTATTCCATTTCATCAGCTGCATCAAACTGAATGACCTCCTTCAAGGGTTCAGGGAACTGTTCTCATAATACTGTGACATGTTGCGCAAAGGAGAACCCCCCCCCACCAGCAGTGACGCAGCGGGTGAGTCAGCGCTCCCCTCCCCCTCCTCCGCACGGTAACGTAACAGCGGTTACTACCGCTTGCGTTGCTAGCAACACAGCGCCAGGCAACAAGGGTGCCTATTACGTGGCCGTATTGTCCGATCGAGTCTACATAAGGAGCAGTGAAGGCTATTCACAGTCAGTTGTACTGTGACAGTCGCCGAGTGCGTTATCAACGACTTCTCAGTTCGCAAGTTGAAACATAACAGCCGCGTGTGCGATAACCAGTGATAACCAGTCATATCTGGAGTGTGTAATTCAGGGAGACTTGTATAGCTCCCGCATTATTAGTACGTGAAGACTCTCGAAGAGAGTGTTAAGAGATTTTGTTCTAGGGTTTGTAAAGTGTGGAAACCCGTAACATTGTGATAATTAATTGTAGCCGTTATTTGTAGATTGTTAAATAAACCAATTAACCATCTCTACGGCGTCTTCAGTAACGAAACACGTTACATTGGTGTCAGAAGTGGGATCAGTAACGCAAAACACGTTACAATACATATAAGAGACTGTAAGTACCTTTGAATACAGGATTCTATCATATCACATGCCATCAATTTGAGACGTTGTTCCAAATGTTGCCGAAACTCAGCATCTGGCCAGTGAAGATCACGAATGAACGACTGTAATGCATCCAGTTTCCAGAAAAGATCTTCTGAAGTGGCACAGCCATTTCTGTAATAAGCAGAAAAAATGTCTATAAATAATGGCTGGCACAAACAATGACATTAAAAATTAATGAAGAAGAATTAGTGAAGAACATACTGAAGTATACATACTGTATGAATTCGCTTAATTCATTACTAATGTACTCCATGGAGCTGAGTCCTTCTTCAGAAGCAGCCATTTGCTCAACTACTCAAGAATATCCATGTGAGAGAAATCTGAAAGCTTGGTTGGCTGACGGAATTTATTAAATGCTCCATATGGGCTAATTCATTGTATTTTATACACTTGCTTTTACTTCCAATCTCTAAATTCCTGGCTTCATCCAAAGTTACTCCATAACCTTCACTTTTTTAATTCGCTTAGTGGTGGGTGGAGTCCAACTGGGGCCACTCGTTCCCACATCCTGTCGCCCAACAATGGGTTGACATGTCACAGTATGTACAGGACTGTATACTCAACATACCTTGCACTGCTGAAGCTCTCCTGAACGAGATCAGGAATGCGGTTGCTTCAGTTTTGGCTCATGAACTTACATCTGGTGAGTTTCCTAATCATTTTACTTTTCAGTGTCTTGTGCCACTTGAAGAGATGGTTTTAAACCGCAGAATAAGGGCGAGTATTCCAGTAGTGGTTCTGAATACAACTTCACACAAACGTCTTCCAGTACTGATTGGAGCTAGTGGAAGGTACAAGGGGTAAGGCCAACTAAGTAGCCGACCTACATGCAGCGGTACAAGGTTTCCTCTTATTGTGAACATTCTGTGTAAGGATAATATATTTGTAACATCTTATAGCAATATTCAGTTATGGAATTCTGTGAAAGCAGAGACTGACATACGAGTAGTGGCTCTTTTCAGGGAAATGTCTCCACTATCGCATTTACGGTCATGCAGTAGACTACTACTATACAATTACAAGAAGCAAATTTCCATACCAACTGAAAATGTTGCACTATCACAGCGCTCCTCATCAAAAATGTCAATTTTAAATGAAGCCTATGAAAAGCTACAATTCATAATACGTTCATTCAGCACTCAAAGATCATATCATAAGTACCATAGGACAAGCAGAGTTGTATAACAAGACCAAATGTATGAACATACCAACAGCATGTATTTTCTGTTTTTGTTGCAAGAATATGAATACATGCAAAAACACACACACACCTTTGACCCAGACACTATAACTAAGCTATATAGAAGGCGCTTACCCTTTGATTTCCCATCTCTCCTTTTCAAAACCTTTGTGGATGGACTGCGCAATGGAAGACTCCATCAGATCGACGTAGCGTACCACTAATGGTGCAAATGTGTCCCGTAGGTGCTGGTGGAACCGCCCATTCTTCAGGTTGTCTATTAAATAAATAAAAAAAAAATTATTAATTTCTACATTTAAATTCAGTAAAATTTTGGATCAGGCAGGTGTGCAAACTTCACTGGTAGATATGATTCGACTTCAGTGAAATAACAATACAAAGCATCAAGGACAAAATTCACAAAGCCTAAATTCCTGCTGGACTGACTTCTATTCTTACAAATCATATGTAAAGTAAAAAGTTAAGCTATCCCTGTAACAGGCCGTGAAGGCCCATAGGATTGGGAGATGTTGAGGGTCCCACATTACCTTGACAATCGGCTCAAAGATGGCGGTATGGTTGCCAGCCTTACGCGCCGGCCACGCTTCACTCCCCAGGAAAATTATTTAATTAATTCCTGGTACTCATTTCTGTTAGAGGCTCAGTAAACCCCAGGGCCTAGTGCAGCCGGAAGGATTAGGTCAATTGAAAAAATCCAATGACCTCATCGGGACTTGAACACGTGACTTTCCGGCTTGTAGCATAGTACCTTAACCACTACACTACCGCATACCCACATACAAATCATATCAGTCCTGTTCAAAACGTTCCCAAAATTATTTAACAGCAACTGTATTCCTAGAATTACAGCTTAGCGACATTTGTCCCTTTCAAAATACTTCCCTTGACCATCCAATTTCCCATTTTTGCAAGCACTTTTTGAAGGAAATAATCCAGTATCATTTGAAACTGTTTTCCTTTCCCAGTCATTTTATTTGGGGGAACAAAGAAGTCTGGAGGTAATAGGTTTGGCAAATAATGAATGAGGTTCTGGAAGGACAGGAATCGAACTCTCAACACGACACTTGTACATTGCTGTTTTCTTCGTACCACATCGTTGACACATCTCAGAACTTCTAGGTAACGTTTGTAACCTCCTGGCCCTAGGAAACAAATTAAAGTTGAACAATGCCCTGATAATAGTAGAGCACATAAACACTTTTCTCACATTCAAACACACTTACAGTGTTGTTTGCGTGCAGAAGTGCTCTACTCTTTCACAGAAGCCACTTCTGGCCTCTGTGCACTACTAGTTCACCATAACACTGTCCTCTTTCTTAGTCTCCTCTCTTCCTGCAATGCACTAACTTCTCATCTTTGTTACACTGCATTTAGTTGGACTGATGATGCTCTCTGCTTCTTGTTTGCTTCTACATATGTGTTTACTTTCAGCTCCGGTTGATCTGTTGGGAATTCCACTATTAATTCTCAGAGGGCTGTCATTTGTGGAGTTTCTTGTCAGTCTTGTGTTCTTCTACCATCAATATAAGAACTGGAACAGTCTACAGAAAAGGGAGTACTGCAGGTCTCAATGTTTCTATTGTATGACAGCCAAGCATGACAGAATAAGTTACTTGTGGCAAGGAAATTGCCACTGTACCTCTTATAACATTAGCATATATTGGTGAAATTAATTTCACGATGTTGGTTTGTGAATATGTCATGACCATAAGGAGATGAAAACTGTGTCACCAGTATAGATAACATGGGTTCTATTCAACTAAAGTCTTTTTTTCAATTTGAGTGTGGTAACTTGCAGTGTTCATTTGTTTAGATTCGAGAATTAAATAGTTATGGGTTATGTACATGTAGAACTATCATAATGTAACACATTTTACTGGGTGTTTCATGTAACATATAATAAAACTGATTACCATTCCAAACCCCATCTATAGTCACTAAATTGCAAGACAATACCTTAGCTTTGTCTGGAGATAGGAAATTGGAATATAAAACATGTTCTTAATTTAAATGCCTGTTAATTTCATCATATTGTGACTTATAGACCAATTGCTAGGCAACGACTCCGTAAACACATTCTTGTGGGAGCCAATGCGCACAACAATAGGACATCTATTGCTAGGCAACGGATCAGTAAACATGCCTAAAACAACATGGGACAATAAAAGATGGTGTTTTCTGTGGGGTCCACCCTGAGGCTATATAATGGGAAGTTCCATGGGAGCAGTTAGTTGTCGAGAACTGGGTCAAGTTCTGGAGGTGGCAGTTCATGGGGACTGAGAAGAAATTACAAGAACTGAATTAGACTGTGCAATGGATACTTAATGTGGGATTTGAAGTTACAGTGAGATGTTTATAAATCCATTGTCAGGATACAACTAGTGAAGACTGATAACGCTAGTGCATCTGTAATGGAGAACTGTAAAGGTTGCAGATCAGCAATAGCGCTGCAATTACCTGTAGTTCGCAGTATTCCATATAAGGTGTCAATAAATCCAATCATTCAATCCAGAACCTGTCTGTAGTCACCCCTCCATGTGACAATATAAATAATTTTGATCTGCTATTTCACTCTGTAATAACTGATCCTTAATTTTCGAAGACTTTATTAGCCTTCTTTGTATTATGAATTTGTCTTTCATTCTGATGATGAGACATGAACAAACAATCAGTTTCCTTTGCATTTACTTCTAGACAAACCTGCTCAGTGGAACCTGAGACTAATCTTTCTTTATGGCCTTTATGTTCTCTCTCAGCAATTTAAACAGGTCACCATACACCACATGTTTGCAGTGTCCCATTCAACTATAACCTCTTCTAATTTTCTTGGACCTTCTTAACAATGTTCAAAATCAATGCCAATGAAGTATCTCCTTGTTTCAGTAGGTAAAAAGTAAGGCTATCCCCGTAACAGGCTGTGAAGGCCCATAGGGTTGTGAGACGTTAAGGGTCCCACATTATCTAGACAATCGGCTCAAAGATGGCGGTAAGGTTGTCAGCCTTACACACGGACCGCGCTTCACTCCCCAGGAAAATTATTTAATTAATTCCTGGTACTCATTTCTGTTAGAGGCTGAGTAAATCCCAGGGCCTAGTGCGGCCGGAAGGATTAGGTCAATTGAAAAAAATCCAATGACCTCATCGGGACTTGAACCCGCTACCTTCCGGCTTGTAGCACAGTACCTTAACCACTATACTACCGCGTACACTTCCTTGTTTCAGAGCATTCTGAATAGAAAACAGACTAACGACTACCTATAGACTTTATATGTGTTTCATTTAAACTCATTTTAATTGACCTAACCAGTTTCATGGGTATACTGAATTCAGTGAGAATGTTGCACAATACTTCTGTCCTTACAGGAACATGGGCTATCTTGAAGTCTATAAATAGCTGATATGCTCCTGCAACGTACTCCCCGTTCTTTTGTCCAGCATGTGACAAATGCAGAATATCTAGTTGGTAACTGATCTATTACATCAATCCACGATGATCATCCTCAGTCACTCTGTCTACATATGAAGTAAATGTTGTGAGATAAATATTGCACAAACGTTTGTACAAAAGGGCAAAATGAGTATCAATGTCATCATCATTTTCATCATCACTGATACTGCCTAAATTACTTTCAGTCAGTGTATAATTACAGCAAGTCTGTGCAGTAAGAAAGTAAGCTTTATAACTCCTTGTTATATATATAGGTATAATAATGTAGTCCTTGCATGAATTCGCAATTCTTCCTCATTCCAAACAGAATGACTAAGTTTATTACCGCAGAACATAATGTCTTAACTTATGCTTGAATCTTATCAACAGTTATTGAACTTATTAACATTTCAACAATATGTAGACTGGAATTATAATGAATCAAGAGTATGCTTCTGAATTTGCATAACATTATTAACCGATCACATTTAATTTAATATGGAAACATCACATAAGAGTATGAATTGAAAACAGTCACCAGTAGCAACCAAAACGTTTTGCTGACAACTAATTTCTGCATCCTAAACAGAATAATCTGCTTGTGAATGCAGTTTACTAAATGCCACTTATGTACTACCAGACTAGTGCATCCAAATTCTTTTTTTTCATAAGATCCAGAGGTTTCTGACTATGGTATATTAATATAAGTATTATATTTCTGGACATTATCCGTCATTATGTCTTTATTTGAAACACACCATTTTGGAGACTGAATTCTGTCTCTGTCTTCTGGTGGAACCTACTCAGTTGGACCCAGTCAGCAGAGGCAGTCCCCATCTCCAGACACCTGCACCAACACAAGACAGGATATAAAAACCAAGCATAGCCCAAACCACCTACGAGAGTTAAGACAAACATTAAAAGAATTAAAAAACTCCATATGTTTGAGGACTAGCACCAGAGTACTATCCGAATATATATCATCACTAGAGAGATAAATGCTCTATTTCATACCAATATAAAAACACAATTATTCCAATAATTTACATGGGTGTTCTGATGGAACAGATGTCCAAGCTGGGTTGATTGATCAGATGATCTGTCAGAGACACGTGGGCAGATTCCTCTCTTCACATGAAGTGGGTGGTTGAACTACCTACCAACAAATTCACAGTAGAAGTTGTAGCTAATGATATCCTTCTCTTGTTCGATGTTTTGGTCATGAAGAGGGGTCTTAAATTTTCCATGACAGTGTAACAGAAACTTACTTGAAGTCTAACCATCCACATCACATGAAAAGCGGAGTCGTTCATAGTTTGATCAGTTGAACCAAGGTCATACGTCAGGATCAGAAGGATCTCCACAGTGGAAGTAAGAACATAAAACATGCTCTGATGTTTAATGAATACCCACAAGAATCCACTGAATTCATAAAGAAGCCATCAAGAAGAAACTGCCATTCTCCAGATACAATATACCCGCGCACTGTCATTATCTCATATATTAACAATATCTATGAGAAATTCAGACAAATTGGAAACTGTTTCAACACCAGGAATATTTTCGAAACTAAACATACATTCCATGAGACACTGATGAAAACTGGACCGGTTAGAGATGCCCAGCAGATGAAGCAGTTTGTGTAAAATATCCCATGTGATCATCAGCAAAACAAGCAGACTCTTAGAAGTATGCATTAAGGAGCACAAATATAACCTGACATTAGGTCTACTTGAAAAATCAAAATTAGCCCAACACCACAAAATATGAAGAAAGTTGTCTTCTGGGTTTAGGCACCGTGTATTCTTCGTTTTGGCCGACGTTTCGGAGGAACGTAGCGCCTCCATCTCCTCCGAAACGTCGGCCAAAACGAAGAATACACGGTGCCTAAACCCAGAAGACAACTTTCTTCATTGTCATCGCCGTGAAAACCTCAAAACTTACCACAAAATATGTTGGAAAGAAGTGAAAATGTTGCAGATTGAAGCAAACACCACATATAGGAAATAAAGGGAAACCTCCGACATATCTCTGATAGATCATCTGATCAGTCAACCCATTTTGGGCATCTCTCCTGTCTAGACTCTCGTTATTGCAGTAGAAGTAAAAAAACTACAATTCTGTCCAGTGTAGAATAACTGGGAAAATTGTGTTCTTTTACATTGGTACAACACAGAGAATTTTTCTCTCTAGTAATGACATCTATTCTGATAGTACTCTGGTGCTAGGCCTCATGCATGTGGAGTTTTATGATGTATGTCTTAACTCTCTCAAATGGTTAGTGCTGTGCTTGGTATGTATACCCTATCTTGTGTTGGTGCAGGTGTCCAGAAATAGAGACTAGCTCTGTCAATTGAGCCCAAGTGAGTAGTTCCACCTGAAGACGTAGACAGAATCCAGTCTCTGAAACGTTGTGTTCTAAAAACAAACTGGATGTCCACAAACAAATTATCTTTCTGTTCAATTCATCACACCATTTCCGAGCTAAGAGCACCAGAATTTGTCACCCTTGTCACATTTGATCTTCTATATTCCCACTATTTCATTAATTCTTGTATTCATAAAACTAGGTAAAGCAAATTTTATCTTATGCTTACTTGTATAATTCTTGTCCTCAAAATTTTAGTATCTCAATGCTTGTGTCAGCCTCAGAAGTACAGAGCAACATAACAACATAATAAGTAAACAAATACTATTACAGTTATCCCTTACCATCTGTTCTCAGATAATCATTCATGATTTGAAACAGTGGAAAGGAGTCCCATGTGTCGGGAGGTTGTTCTGCCAGCACTTGGTCCATATCAACGGCAAACAGTGACCAGAAGATCTCAGCATGCTCCACAAGAAGGTCGCTGAACCATGCAAATGCCTGCATTCAGACATTAAATACTTCACATCAACTGGAACTCTTAGTGGTTATATACTATGCATTTTACAGAATCGTGCAAACTTCATGCATCTGCATGTTGTCACATAAAATTTCTATTCCTTAAAATCTATAGATAAATAAGTGATTTTGGTTACGATACAAGACTCTTAATCATGTACAACGTAACAAACTTAAAATATATAACGTATCAAATCTAAAACAAATGTAGCCTCTCGTAACAAGACTTAGATTCCATTCATACAAGATATTTATTTGTTTAAGTTCATTCCCTGTGTCATCTCATTCCATGACACAGACTCATATTAACCTTCCTATTAAAATTGTTTTTGCTTCAGGGCACATTGTGTTTATTTTTTTTATTTGTTTCATTCTGGTCTGTCACACTAACATTCGGAACACCCGTTGTAATAGTGGTTTCCAAAGAGTATTGATGTCCTCTGATGATGGTCTATAGGGACCAAAACATGTAAGGGTATTAAGAATTGAAGCAGTAAAAGCTTCAACAGTCACACTGGACGGAGTTGTTTTATCTTTTATAATATTGTGTTTAATTAAATAAAATTACTGCACTATACATTTTCATGTGCAATGTCACACCACTAATACGAGTAAAACCCTGTAAAGTAACTGTAAAGTAACACTACTTGAAAACATTCCAACTCTCATAATTTTGCAGAAGATCACTGGCTGAAAAGACTGATATTTTGGTTTTAAAAAGAAACACATGAAAATATACAAAGTTAAATTTTCACATATATATATATATATATATAACTAAAATATTCCCTTTATGAAATTCAAGGTTCGCATGGCAGTCACTATAAAAGTAACCTGTCCTCTACAATATGATGTAAGGCAGCACAGCAGTATTTTTTTTTGCATCCTGTTGTGTATAATATCGATGGATTGAGCCATCAACACAACACTGAAATAAAATGCTTATGATTTAAATAAAATCAATTAAAACACATCAATCAATTCAATTTGTCTTGTTACACTACATGTTTAGGTCCTTGGACTGAAATACAAGGTGCTATCAGCAAGTTCCCGGACTGTTATTGTTGTAACTGTCTTGGTGAAAGAAGATAAGGGGGGAGGCCAAGGTCACACTTCCGCAAGCCTTCTGCATCAGTCTGCCATGTGACACTGCACTGTGATCATGCATTGTTTTTACATGAGTGCTTTTTCGGCTTCATGTTTCATTTTGTCTGTGATGGATGGTAAAATTGAGCAACGTGTCGGCATCAAGTTTTGCATGAAGCTTGGTAAATACACTAACAAAGCCTTGAAATTCTTTGAGAGGCTTTTGGAGAACATTCTTCAAGCCAGAGAGTGACTTCTGAATGCCATTCACGTTTCAAGGCTGGTCATGCGTCAGCTGAAGATGATAAACATTCAGTGCGAAAAAAAAAAACACCGGAAAAATGACAGAAAATGTTGAAAAAATTCGAGAACTCATCCATAAAGACTGTCGTTGAACAATCTGTGAGCTTGCAGACGCTGGGATTGTCACCCACAATTACCAATAGCAGAAAAGATGCGGAAGGTCTTGAGTTTAGCAAAAACCATGCTCACTGTTTCCTTTAATGTGAAGGGGACTGTTCACTGCTAATTTGTTCATCGTAACGCAATGGTCAACTCAGACTTGATGCTAGAGGTGCAAGAGAAGTTAAAATCTCAAGATTCTGCTATTAAAAGAAACATGTAGTGGTGATGGTGTGGACAATTGCTGACTGTCATAAATCACTTTATATTATTTTCAAACGAAAATGATAACTAAGGATGACATATTCCTTAAAGACATTATTTTGTATGCATACAAAAATGTATGGATTTGATGGAAGAGTGGGAAAAGAAATGCCTGCAACAAATGCTCTGACACCTTTCATGGGGGCCAATCTGAAGAACAAATGGTTAAATTTGAGACAAAGAATTTGATGGGGATGTTGATTCCTGGTTGCATGATCACCCATCTTCAGCCACTTAATGTTTTGATTAATAAACCATTTATATGTTATTTAAAGTAGAAATAAAAGGTTAGGTTCCAATCTGAAAAACTTAAACCAATACCATTTGGTAAGTTCAAAAGGGCACCTGCTTCAAAACATGCAGAATATTTCTCCTATGCTTATTAGAAAATTACTGGAAAACCTGTTTGAGGAATATTGCATTATAAATGCATTTGATGGTACCAAGTACGAGTATGATATCTTATCAGACAATTCACTTCTTGACTATCCTTATTTAGAATTCCAGAACAAACTACAGACTCAGAACGTGAGACTAGAGGCACAAGTGCAGAAGACGGTGAACAGAGAAATTTAAATTTTCAGTTCTGTGTTGATTTGTTTATTAATACAAAGAAATTTTATGTTTGAATATTAACAATTTGTACTATATGTATTTCCTTAAACTCTAGTATTAAATTAAGGGCGTGCATAATTTTCCCCTTAGTACTTACTTACTTACTTACTTATGGAGCTGAGCCCTTCTTGAGGAGAAGTGAAATCTGCATCTACTCAAGAAATTCCCATCATTTTATGGAACCTGAAGGTTCATTACCATGTTCACAAGAGCCCTCCATTGGTCCCTATCCTGAGCCAGATCAATCCAATCAATACCATCCTATCTCTCTAAGATCCATTTTAATATTGGCCACTCACCTATGTCTTGGTCTTCCCAGTGGTCTCTTTCCTTCTGGCTTTCCCACCAATATCCTATACACATTCCTCGTCTCCCCCATTCGTGCTACATGCCCCACACACCTCATCCTCCTTCACTTGATCATTCTAATTATATTAGTAGAAGAGTACAAGTTATGAAGCTCCTCATTATACAGTTTTCTCCAGCATCCTGTCGCTTCATCCCTCTTTGGTCAAAATATTCTCCTCAACACTCTGTCCTCAAGTACCCTCAGTCTATGTTCCTCCCTTAATGTCAGAGACCAAGTTTAACACCCATACAGAACCACAGGCAAAATTATAGTTGTGTATATTCTAATTTTTATGTTTTTGGACAGCAGAGGAGAAGACAAATGGTTCTGGACTGAATGGTAGCAAGCATTACCCGAGTTCAGTCTCCTCTTAATTTCCTCTTTAATGAGGTTTTGATTTGTTATCGCCATTCCCAAATGTCTGAATTGTGCCACATTCTCTTTCCCCTTAATAATTATCACTAAATTAAGGGTGTATTTTATAATAGATTGCATCTTAAAATCAAGGAAATACGGTATCTTAATATGAAAAACTGTTTTAAAATATCTCCCTGAAACTTCATAAAAAGTTGTCAACAGTATCCTTGTAAGATTTGAGGCTTTCACGGCGGTGACTATGAAGAAAGCAGTCTTCTGGGATTTGGCACTGTGTATATGTGCCCACATATACATGGTGCCAAATCCCAGAAGACTGCTTTCTTAACAGTATCCTTCATCTCCAAAAAACTAAATATAACTGGGTTCAATTTTCTTGAAGATTTTCTGCAAATGTTTAGTATATTTCAATAAAAGAATTCCATAATTTGCAATTAATAAAAATTTGCTATGGTAAAATATCAATTTAGCCATGTAAATTCTCGTGTTTCTCCATTGAAGTCCCAGAGTTTGGAAGTCTATATACCATATGAGTGTATTTCAGAGTATTTTCCACTGACAGATGATAAAGGCTGACTCTTCTACATAACAGCAAGATTAGCAAAATTGGTGACTAATATTTACTTCTATAAGATGTGACTTTGATGTGTAGCTTCAAAGCTGATCATGTGGGGTTAACTCTTCATTCTCCTTTGAGCCACATGAGAACTACTGATGTGTGCCCATTTGCCTCAATGTTTATGACAGTATCACATATATGTCTGTGTACACATAAGCTAAAACATGCAGAGATAGCAGTGTATGTGCAGAATGAAAGGTACATTACTTACTTTATCCTGCTCAAAAATCAAAAAGAAGAGAAAAAAGAAGTTTAGAGAGTTTCAACACATAATAGGACACAACATTAAATGCACTTTACAAAATACATGGCATTAAAAATAGACACAGAAAGCACAACAATAAATGCATGGGAAGTAAACTGTGCAACTGTTTTGAAATTTGGTTCAGATTAGGTAGTCATAACACCATACAGCATAATACAGTAGAAATGTAGAAGTCCATGAACACAGATTATATTAACTTCTACACACGAAAAAATACAGTAAATTCTTTATCTGGAATGTATGGGGAATCAAATTTTCTGCTTACATGCATCTGCCAGTTGCATAAGAGAACTTACAGCAACCATGATGTTCACCCTTTTACAGTCTTTTACTTATTTCTATTTTCTGTGTCAAGGTCTTCTTAGCTGACATAGCACACAGATCGGTGAAAGATTTTGGATATACTGTAATGTGATTACAAATTCAACTAACCTGCACCATAATCATAGATCACTATGATTGTAATGGCACCTGCCTGTGAATAGTGGGTAGCACTATTTGTGGCAGCTGAGAGAGCTCCCACGTGAAAATAAGCGCATTGTAACTTTCTTTTGGGACTATCCTTATAGAAATAATAAGTTTTCTCTGAAATTGTTGCTGGCTACATGAGAATTCCAGACTATTGAATACTGGATAACTGTGAGTTTACTGTACCTCTCTTGAATATAGTCCTTCTATTAAATAAATGTTTCACAAATACATATTTTACTGGAAAAAAGAACTGCTCTTAGTTTGCTGAATATTGTTTATAAACTACGGACCACATTATTTTAATAAAGCAAGCTGTACATTGTTTGAAAGCCACAAGCATCTCTTCTGTTTTTAAGTTTGTTAATTAATGACACTATCAGGGGAAATCAAAGTGCTTGGAGAAAACCTCCCCCATTACCACCTTGTCCACCACAATTTACACAAGTCAGCTGGGATTGAACCCAGGCCACCGCAATAGAAGGATGGGGACTAACTGCCTAAGCTATGGCACAGCCCCAACAAGCATTTTAAAAGCTGATCTGAGAAATGTTTGAACATGTAATTTCAAATATGTCATACTTTTAAGTGAAAAATGAAGGCCAGAAATTTCAGAAATTGAAGCTGCTATTTTTAATGAGTGGAATAAAGTGAGGTTTACTACTACTACTACTACTACTACTACTACTACTACTACTGATAAAATTGCTGGAGAAAATCATAAAAAAGTACAAAAAGAAAAGAACGATCTTTCAGAACTACACAATTTCCTCAAATTTACATTATATGGTCAGCATACATTTTCATGTTAGAACTATGAACTAAGCTTTCTCATATTTTTAACATTTTAAAAAATGCATCAGGTGCAACTAAAGAATTACACATTTGTTTCATTAAATAATTTTTAACACTTCAATCAATGAAAGTTACATTTTTAAAATGCATGAAGATTTAGTACAGAATAGAAATAGAACATAACAAAAGAGAACAGACACAGAAATATAAATCTGGATTAATAAAATATCCTGCTCAGCTAATTCAACCCTGAATTTGAGGTGGTAAGTTCCTCCAAAACACCGTTGTTATCAATGGAGTACAAAGTGTTATATCCCAGAAGATAGTACTCTTTTATTTATAGTTTAATTTCACACCAGAAATTAAAGACCATCATTTACATCTAAGGCTGAATTATTAAATTTAATTACTATATTTGAAATATTTACAATGAATTTGAAAACCTGTTCTATTATGTCAGTTAGTTTCACACATATCTGAAAGTATTACAGCTGTTAGAAATAAAATACTGATGTAAGGAAATAGATGAATAAAGTAAGGCTTCCATTATCTGTTCTGCAGAAATTTGTATGCTCCCAAGTTTCACATGTAGCAAAAATAAGTCATCAGCTGGATATGGAATCAGATACAAAATCATGACGTTTTGGATGGAAAATGGTAGGACATGTTCAACTAACACTCACCAATCTGTAAGCCTTCGAGCACACAGCCAACGTGTTGAGAGGACAGAAGAGAGACCAGAACAACAATTAGTAACAATAAGGAAACACAAAGAAGGATCTGACCGGTGTTCTACAGATTCTTATATAACAGAAACTCAACCACAAATGTACTGTTTATTTAACTGTGACCAGTTCAAGCTGTGGCATTCCAGTACCTTGTTGACGGATCTCCATTCGCATCATTATGATCATGTATTTATAAGTACAGGTTTAAACCGGCATGAACTGTATTGTAATATAATTTTATAATCATAATTCACCCAAACCAAATAAAATCTTGCTCGAAATATTTATTTTAAACTGTACATGTATTTTTTTTTAAATTTGTTTACACTAGGTGCATATTGAGAAGCAGGTAGCAGTGCGATGCATCACTAGGCAGGATGGATTTTTGTATCTATGGTTTTCAATATGACAGAGAGCACATTACAATGTAGGGCAGGGCAGCACAAATGCAGAGCTGTGTCAGCTTGTGTAGGTTTGTGGTCCAGACAAAAACTGCAGCTTTGTTTAGCATGCAGTTGTAGTGTTTGTGAGGTGTCTGGTGTGAAGTTGAATATATTGAAATGATGGAAGAATTTAGTGAGAGGATTAGAAATGAAACAGTTCTCTATATCAGACAGTCTGATCATAGAAAACAAAGCCCAAAAATTATACCTAGGATGGAGTAGCTTAAGAACTTAATATTGAGGATGTAAGTAATAATGCATGAATATTTTATTCAGTTTCAGTCTCACATTAATAGCTCTAAGATAATTATAGGGTTTCTACCTTACAACATGTTTTGGCAGTACTTATAGAACCCCTCCCAACTTTTCTGCTATCCATCCACATATGGCCAATGTTTACAATTGGAGAAAAGTTTATTGTTGTTTAAAATATATGTTTTTACTTATAGACTTAACACACATTGTTTCCTGCATTCTGAAATGTATGCATTATTTGTAATATCAGTTGATATTTTGAAAGATATAAAAAATAGGAAAATTTACAGTATTTCTTTAAGTCTACAATTAATGACCTACATGGTAAACAATACCACCTTCCTCCAATTGTAAACACGGGGCAGTGGAAGGGGACAGCAGAGAAGTTGAGAGAAACTGTATACGTACTGTCTGATGATAGCCAGAAATAGTGGCCAAAATATGTCGTAATGTAGGAACTGTATAATTATCTTAGAAATATACACAGTGTATGCAGTATATGTTAAGACACATTTTTTTAAATTTGGCCCTGCAATGCCATCTGTTGGTGAGTTGTAGCATTAAGATTCTTGAAGATTCAGCTGTGGCTGCCTATAATTTCAAAGTGCAAGCATCGCTGCATCATGTGTTCTGACCTTGAATGTAACAGTACTGTACGGTATGCATCTGGCTTTTACAACTTTATGAATGGGTTCTGCCTTAATTTCAAACATGAACACTCAAAATCAAGAAGGCAAAATTCCCCGATGTTTCTTCTGAATTGCAATCATCTTATCAGTATTGTATTATCATATATAATTTTGTGACAGAAGGCTTTACTTCAAATTAAACTGCACTCTGCTTTCACTAATGTGTATACTTTCAATAAATTCAATGCCATTCTCTGTCATATTCAAATTTTACCTTAAACATACTGCTAGATTTCCTTTACTTCAAAAAAGGTTTTTGTGCATTGCATCCGTCAGTCAGTATTTAACTTTTGATGATACTATGAATGTAATAAAACTGTCCTGTTCAATCCAAGGTACTTGGAAAATTTTACTCTGAAGATTCAAATGTTATGGCGATTTCTTTTCCAGAACGATTTTTGTTTACTTACATTGTACAACAACATTAATGTTTTCATTTCAAAATCTTAATCTGAACTAAGGTCTAATAACACATGTGCCAGGTACAAGATGATAAAACCGTTCAGTAAGAGAGATGTGATCAAATTTGGTCACACTTCTGCCTATGCTGCTCTGCCTTGCCCGTGCTGTGCTCTTCTGTCCTGATCTTTCCAACTCTCCTCCAGTGTCTCAGTGTGTGCCTAGGCACAGTATGTGATACTTTATTTCCTTTCCAACATTCATATTCTTGCTGCTTGTGACATTCTCACATAAGTAATGCTAACACAACACCACAGCTTTCACTGCTGACATGGTGCAGATACAACACTGGAAGGATAGCACAACACCAAGCATGCTGGTTGACTGAGCTACATGAGAATAAGTCACAGCTATCCCAACCCATTGCAGCTCACATGATGTTTTGTATGTGTTTTTGAATAATAAATTTAGTACTGGTACCATTACAGTATCTCAGTCAATTGGGCACCTACAATAATGTTATATTTGTAAAGTATGATAGATAGAATACATTTAGTTGTAAAGAATCTGTCATAAAATCAGAATTTCTTAGTGCATAAACAATTCCTTTGTTTATAGTTCTGTAGACAATAACATTAGTCTCATCTATAATTAGTAAGGTTCACTGATGTTTGGGCAAGTCGGATAATTGGGACTCCAGCAAATTGGAATCCCGAGCCTCCATTATATACTTATTCAGGTATATAAGTCAAACCCAATTTGGATAGTTGTCGTCAGCCTAAGACAGTGGCCAAATGTAAAATGGAGCATGTCTTGCAAATAATTAAACAGGGTATTGCATTTTGCATTAATATAATTTTCTCTGATATTTACTAAAAAATTTTAACTTTCCATGCAAAGAACAGCATAGTTATTATCCCTGTTCCTGGAAGATGCACAATCCAATGCTGGACACACAAGCTACAGTCATTAAAATACAAAAACCAGAAGAAGAAATCAAAACTATAAAATATGGCCAAGACAACATTTAAAACAGACAGCAACAAAGAGAATAATTTCCTTGGATCTGTGTGGCTGTCAAAACATGCTCCACAAGCTATGTATTGTGTATCTGGTAGTTATGTTTGTCTGTTTTACATTCTGGATTTTTAGAACACAATATAAGCTAGTAACAAAGAAATAGGAATACAAGAAATAAGTTATCTACAACAGAGTCTAGTCAGTTACAGATCATGTAAGTTCTTTAATTAAATTTGGTACTTTCCTGCATTCAAACTTCCATATAGTATACACACACTTTTACTAACCAGCTACAAACCCTACCTCTGCATAGTGTTCTTCATTTTGCTGCAAAAGATCAACACACAGTTCTGCTAGATGGATGAGGTCTTCTAGTTTCTTACTGGGGGCCACCATTGTTTCGCCGCTCAGGTCATCTGCCAAACATTTACATAATGAATATATAGGAGAGCTGCTAAATAAGTTATGCTACATTTTTCCAGTTCATGTTCATAATATTTTAATTTCAGCCCTAAAATTGTGTTCAATTTGGAATTGAAACTAAAACTGCTATTCTGGTCTAATGAACTTCCATTAGCAAAGTTATTCTGAGATACAGACAAGTTCACTGTACTGTATTATACTGAAATGATAACAATGATGTGGTGGTGGTAAACATTTTGAATCTACTGATATAATGAGAAGTTGTCAGAAAGAACATTCTAACTTCTACCTACAGGCTTCAGAAAGACATTTCATCAAACCATAAATATGTCTACAATGACTGCTTTGTACCAGGTAATTATTTAATTCTGCAAAAAACACAACTAATTAGATACTCAATTTAAACCCTAGGCCCATAAAATTAAATCCTTTTTTTAATCTACACTTTCTCAGCTAAATCTAAATGTTACAAATAATCACAACTATTATTTCTGACACACCCATCATGTTTCAGAAATGTATTTGGGGACTTAGCCATTTGCCAGTTCTCATTTCACTCTAGGCAACTGGCATCTTTCTTGTTTTTGGTTTCTGAGAGTATGTTTCTTTCTAGCGATTGATACCTACAGGGGACTTCAGTTCATTTTACTGTAATTCTTCCAAAATTTTTGCTGTAACTTCTTGTTATCTTATCTCCACTGATGTTAGATATTCAATGTTAAAATATATAGTCTGTTTAGGACTTCTTTGGGATCCAGTGCTTAAGGATGGCTCTCCCTAATGGACCCAACACCTAAGGACAGAATACAGTTTCCAAAACGTCTTTGCGAAAATACACAAGGCAATTGAAAATGTTCATTACATTAGTATCTATTGTTATACATTTTACTTAAAGCTTTCCTGTCATATGTCGATATGTAATCGACATGGTGACAGTGCTTCCATGGACGAATGTCGATATATGATCGCTAATTTTTTTTCATGTTTCTCCGGTCATATTTCGATTATACATCGTTGGTTGGCACTGTATAATATACCAAAGTATCCATAAATATTTTGCCTGCCTCCTTCTGCCATGTGGAAGTCATAATTTGAACTTCTTGAGAAACAAATGTCATTTATATATCACCGTTATCAACATGGCTTTGTGTTCAGGTACACGCGTGGCTTCTGGCACCAAAAAACCGAAATAAAATGCAGTGTGTGTTTAAAATGAAGAATCAATTATTGCTTTCTTAAATGAAGAACTCAATATAGACTGTTAATGATCAGATGGATTTGGAAAAATATTACAAGAAACTGCGAGTGAAGAATCATGGGATGAAATGTCAGAAAGTGAGAACGACCGTGACACAAGAGTTCTGCGTGTTGATGAGTGGGACAAGAAATCCAAGGCATATACAGGGCCACGATTTAACCTTCTAACAGATGCAGAGCTCATGGATTATTTTAGTTTATTTTTCAATGATGAGCTTTTGAATAACATTGTTATAGAGACAAACAGCTATGCGAGACACAAAATTTTGGGACTTCATTTTAGCCCAAGGTCCATTTGGAGCAGCTGGTCTGATGTGTCAGTTCCTGAAATGAAGGCGATTTTTTAGGTCTAATTATAAATATGGGCCTAATGCCATCACCTGACATAAAAACTATAGGTCTAGTGAGTGGACAGCACAGATACAATTTTTTGGTAATGTAATGTCATGAGTTTGCTTTTTGCAGATATTTTGAATGATGGGTGTGGGAAATGATACCACTGAAGAAAGCACTTGGGGCATCAAAGAACAAAGAAAGTACATGGGGGTGAAAGAACATATAGAGGAACAGTTTCAGAAATATTGTTACGATGTAAAGTGTTACAATTATTTGTAGTTACAAGAGTGAATATCCAACAGACCAATTCAAAAATCCAAACCCACGTCTTAGTCATTAAAACTTGTGACATTATTTTTCTTTTTGTAATTTCCATCAACCTGCTTCTTTGTATCATGCTGGCTGCAGCTGAATTGTACTCAGTTATGAACATAATTGCTTCTTTTGTACAAACTTAAACATAATCCCCCTTTCTGTATTTTCTATATGCATGCAGCAAACAATTATCCACTCTGTTATGCAGGAAACAGTAAAGGATGACAATGTAGATTGTTAATTAAGACACATTCATCTAAGCAGCGATTTGGTTACATTTTTCATAAATCTGCACCCAAGACAATTAATTTTTTCCACATTACATGTTTATTGAACGGAATTTTGTAGTAAACATATGAATTACAATATATATGTATACAGGAAAGGTTGTGAATAAAATGCTATGTAGACATTAACTTTTCTCTGATTCACAATTTCACTACAAGTATTTGCACTGGACACAATGATCCACTGTTATGATATATATTGTCGATTTCCCTGTTTGTTATAGTAAATAAGGAATTATTCACATTCAACTCACAAATGCATAATTGGAGTACCAGATCTATCTGTGATCTGCATTATCCGCAAACTAGTCTAACACAATTCCAAAAAGGAATATGTTACATGGGGCTAAAGATCTTTAATCATTTGCCACCAAAAATCAAATCTATGTCTAATGACTTGAAAAATTTTAAAATTCAGTTGACAACATTTTTATTGCAAAACTCTTTTTATACATGTGATGAATTCTTTAGTAAAAAATTTGCCTAAAAATAAGGATAATAACATAAACAATTTTAATATTGCATAATTTTATGTATAATGATGTAAGACTGTAAATTTAACACATGTTTTTTTATCTATTATAATGATTATAAGCTGTACATATATATTTATAATTGTATCGTACTATATTAACTATGTGTCTGGTTCTATATCTATGTATATGGATTTATGGAATATAACAATAAATGAATGAATGAATGAATGATTTTAACCCCACATATCAATGGTGGCATTTAGCTCAGTGCTAAAATTTTCTAACAAATTGCTGAAGGGCAATTGAGAACAAATATTCACCATATAAAATACATAAACTACAAAATTTAATCAGGACATGCACACACATAGCTACTTGAATCAGGGAAATGCACTTACAAATACAACTTTAAAACTAGTTTCAAATGAAATAATAAAACGAACCGAATTTTTAGAAATGACTTTCCTTGAACACCATATGCCATATACTATGAAATGTGAATTAAAATTAAATTAGTAAAACCAGTTTCCCATTATATGTGATACGATTCATGCCTCATACAAATCAACTCTATGCAAGAAAATTCAAACTGTTGACCTTACGATGCTAAAGGTGATATGTTTCTCTGAAGTTTGAACTACTAACTACTTGTGCACATGTGCATGCATGCAAACTATCAAGACATTCAGCATTTAAGGGATGTATCGTACCTTGAAGAGTTCCTTCACCACTTTCGCTCGGACCAGTGGAAAGAAGAAATAACTTTGATACTGCACCATTAATATCACACTATGAACTGACTGATTAATTTGTTGCTGCCAGAAATACACTGATCAATGAAATCTATATTGACAAAGGTGGTCTCACAAACAACTTAAAGACAGCGAAATGGAATGTTAGTATTTTTCTCCAGCTTAGAAACATAACTCTGACATATATAAGTCATGAATTTTCTGCTTTTCCTATAAAACATTCAGTCAGCTCAGTTCAAAAATATGGTTTAAAACTCTTTCCCTATTTAAATAAAAATTTGTTAATATTTACAGGACTGAAACTAACCCAGATACACTTTGTGTACATGGTTATGGTAGTATAATGCTAGCACACATATTCACGGAGATATAATTTTGATTTTAAATTTCACTACTATGTAATTTGATGAGGAAAGATCTACAGAAATATAACTCCAATAGCATTCAGTACTCTACTTCATAGTCCTATCTGTGTTCAACTTCATCTCCCTAAAATCCGACTTATCAGAACTTAAAACTTAGAACTTTACTTGTGAGGCTGTTTAGACAAAGTGTCACTTGTCAGTACCTGCTAATGTTTGGTAACTCCATAAATTCTGTTTACATTTTGTTGAACTTCCTTTTATTAAAATGCTACTAATTAGAACTGAGAAGATTCAGCTGCTCCCATATATAAATGTTTTCATGCAGTATCCCTTATCAATATTCCATAAACACATGATCAATGGCAAGTAACATAAATGGATTCTATTAACTTTTACTATTACTGCATGATGTAATTGTTTTGAGAGGAAACTGCAGATGTTTCAAACACAAGATTGAAGTAAATTACCTTCAATTTTAGCTTCAGCAGACAGGCGAGTGTAATTCACAAGAGCCGCTGTCTCAAGGCACTTCTTGATCATGCCTCTCACTTCCTCTGGAGGAACTGGGGTTACTATATCTTTCATGAGTACCTGTCAATATTATATTTAAGGTTACAAGAACAGTATTTATTTCTAAATCTTTTCTCCATTACTTAAGGACATCCCAAGACACAATTGCTCTATAAAATGTGAATACATAGGTAAGTCAATAAGTTAGATCTCAATATTTTGGTAAGAGAATCTTGACTGAAGTACGAAATAAAGAAATCAGTAATCATATTTAAAGCTTTCTGATGAATTTGGAAGACAAAAACTCAAATATAATGAGTCATAGTTGGAGGGAATGTTAAAAAGATAGAATTAGTTTACATTTACAGTTCACTAATGATAATATTTTAAATGGATCTTAAAGAAACAAGATGTTGAGGATGTGGACTAGATTCATCTGGATCAGAAGAGGATCTCATGACTGTGGAATTCAAATGCACATGCCCACTTCCAGTTTCTTTAAGATTAAACTTCCAACCAAGTTACCTGGCATTAATTTACTGCATTTCACTGCCTAATTTCAAACAAGTTTTTAGAAAACATTCCACAATGACTTCATATACTGTCACTGTTGCTTAACTCGTATGAAGATCTGAAATATCTATTACAATTTCAATTCAAATTACTGTAAACATGTCATATCTTACCCTCTCCAATAGGGATAATGTTGCTTTCAAAGAGCCTTCGGGTCTCCCAAATGGAAAGCAGTACCTAGGAAAATCAACACATTATTCATATAATCAGAAGCTGCAGTTTTACAATTACTACTCCATAAACATTACACTCATCCTAACACCAAAACTGACTGTTGTGTGTTTTTATGGTAATTGGTATCAAAATGAAAGGGTTATCATGGGAGATTAGCAGTGAATTCCAAATGGACCAGACAATCAGACAGCCCATAAAATCACAAAATGCACACAGCTGGTCATAAGGCATGAATTACAGAATAAATAAAGTGTTTTCTCAGTGTCAGTCACTCTGAAATTCATGTTATGAACTGTGAAGTCTCAAATTTCTGCATGGAGCTCCTGCAGTAAAACAAAACATGAAATTTTATTTTATGGTAGATTTAACATTCTCAGAATTGTGACTATGAAGAGTACCAACTTCTGACAAGTAATGCTGTGTAGTCCAGTAGTTCACCAGTGATTTGTTGGTACATTTGTGAACTTTTACCAGACTATATGTGTTACAACACAGACCACAGTGCCCTATATCTGGCTTGAGTGTTTTGCAACTATGACAGATGTTACAATATTATTTTGTTTCCCCATTTTCTAATGGTCATATAGATATCACTTCAAGCCATTTTCACAAATATACATATGCTTCATAATGATCAATAATTCACCCAAAAATAATGTTTCATGGCAAAAACAACATATCCCATGACTTTCATAGTATGCATCCTGTTGTGTATCATTCAAGAAAAATATAAAGGACAGTCAACACAACAAATTATTGAAACTGAAATGAACTAAATAATTCAGTCTCCACATTCATTTATTGGCCCAGATGTTAATGTTACATGTTTTTTAATATTTTAGGGCATTAATATGGATCCATATTTTACATTAATAGCTTTTCTAAATATCCCCCTTCCCACTACACCTCTGATGTTCACTCTCTGGATGAGCCTGGTGTGCATAGCTTTTCCATCTTGTGACATCAACACAGAAACCACTAATCTGTTTGCTCTGACTTAATAAATTGAAACTAACTGCTGTATTTTGTGATGCTGATGAGTCCACACTGTCTCTATCAGAGTACTGATTTTCACTAATGTCCAGAGCAAACAACATTTCATGAACCTGAAAATTTAAACATGGTAGATACATAAATTAAATTTCTCATTGTAAGAGAAAAAGTACATCTGTATAATTCAGAGACTTTTGTTTCAGATGCTTTACAGGAATATAAATCTTAAGTTTGTGTTCATGTGTGTGTAATTTTGTAGATTCAAACATAAATAATCATGTTTCTTTGAAGATCTGAAATCCTTGTTTATATTTAACATAATAATAATAATAATAATAATAATAATAATAATTCAATTCAATTCAATTCTTTATTATTAAT
>NW_019731581.1:1585505-1721440 GCF_002891405.2 Cryptotermes secundus
TCTAAATAATGCTGTACTCAAAATCTGTCGTTCGTTATGCACAAAAGCTGCACATATATATATATATATACACACTCAGGACCTGCAGCTTCTATATCTAACACTGCGGCTCTATCCTACATTACCTGAAATTTGTGATTTGATTTTCCAACAATATTCTCAGCCTTTCTTTGATTTCTTGGAACTTTTCTTTTTCTTCATGTGTAACTGTTCCCACTCCATCTGGTCTGAAATGGCATTGCATACACTGTGAATTCAAAGTACAAAACTGACAAAACAATGTACAGTAGAAGACCTCCATATTACAAGACAGTTATATTACAAGCTTATTATTATTTAAATTGCAGTTAAACGAATTTGTACTCTTCTCTTAACACAAATGAATAAGAATACTTAGTAGGAAGAAGTACAATGCCAGAAAAGTTACATGTTTGGTTTCTAATCACAAACTTGCTAATATGAAAAAGAGAAGAAAATAATACTAATTTATGATTCTTCAACCACCTCAATGCATTAAATCAAGTTTTACAGAGGGAAATAATATTAGTTTGGGGTCTACAGTATATCATGTACTATTCACTCCTATCATCGTTCATTGGAACAGAATTATCAGTTCAGATGTAAACATTCATTCATTTATTTATTTTAGCTATATATGGGATGTTCAAATAGCTCAGTTGGTATAGCAACAGGCTACAAGATGGATGGCTGGGGTCAGATTTCTGGCAGTCACAGTGTCAATACCGGCCCTGGAGCACACTCAGTCTCTTATTTAATGGGTACTGGAGGTTCTTTCCTTGAGGGTAATGTGGCTGGAGTGTGAAGCTGACAACTCACTTCCATCTATTGCCGAGGTAAGAATGATGGAGCTACACTTCCGCTCACCCATATTTACTCATGGTGTGAGCTTAATTCATTAAGCATATGGACTTCACCTTTGCAGATGGGAAGCTCATATTTCGTTAGAGGGAAGAACACAGACATCAATGATATTATCAGATGCAGTATTTCAACTGGCACCTTAAAATGGTCCACAATTTGGAGTCTGTACATTCCTCTTGTATTCATTCATATCGTGACATGAGGGCTCAAAGCCAAAACTGTGTATTCAGAAGAGACATTCGTTGCGAGACAACAGTTATGTAAACATTTTTCCTTGGCAACATACGATGGGGTACCCAAAAGAAACCAAACTAATTTTTTTGTGGGCAGAGCTTTTGTAGTACTGCGTTTTGCCGCTATGAGTGCATAGAGCTAACATTCCTGAGTCGATAAGCCGACTACCGTTGCTTCAGAAGGTAAGGACTAGTTTTGGCAGAGTTTATAGTGACAACTGTTTTCTGTGATCGTCGTTTTTGCAATGGCTGATTTTCATGAACAGCGTGCGGTGGTGAAATTCTGCTTTTTGCTTGGAAAAAGTGGAACAGAAATTCTTGAAATGTAAAAAACGGCGTACAAGGACGATGCTATGGGGAAAACTCAAGTGTTTGAGTGGTTTTCCCGTTTCAAAAATGGTGAAATGTCAATTGATGACAAACCTCGTTCTGGTCGTCCTTCCACGGCCCGAACACATGAAAATGTTGAAAAAATTCGTGAAATCATCAAGGAAGATCGACGACGGACCATTGAAGAAATTGTGGAGCTGTCGGGAGTGACTTGGAGCTCAGCGGCCAGATTTGTGGCAGTCGGGTGACTGGTTTTTCCATCATGACAATGCCCCTGCTCACANAATAAAAGACTAGACAAGTGTATTAGTGTAAGTGGAGAGTACTTTGAAGGGGATTGAAGGTTTGTGCTTAAAATTTGAATAAATAAGTTAAAAAAAAAATAAGTTCGGTTCCTTTTGGGTACCCCCTCGTATATACATGCAACAAGAAAGGAACTGGTGGAATCAGTGTTTTATATGGGGCCAACCAGAGAACCAAAATCAGTCGGTCGAAGGTGAATGTCAATGCCAAGGGATACACAAAGAAAGGTGACCCCCAAACACTGGGTGTCTACCTAGGTCTCTTTGCCAATGACACCTGTATAAATGTGACAAAAGGCAAAGATGGTTACGTGTTCAGAAAGCTGCAACGAGGTCTCAGTGCTACTCAGATGTGAGTACATAAAAGTCAATGAAGATAAGGTCCAGGCTATCTAATTTGTTTATAGACTTAGGCCCAATGAGGCCTTCATCCCCTTCATCAGTCATGTAAAATATCTCAGCATAACCTTCGATATGAGGATTACATGGAAACCACACATAGGAATGACTGAAACTAAGGCCTTCAGAACATTTATCAGTCTACTCCATAATAAAAAGTGAGAGTTTAAGCGCTGACATCAAACTAACCCTCCAAAGAGAACTAGATTAGTAATGAATTATGTTTGCCCATCTGGGAAATTGTGGCATATACCCACCACTTGAAATTGTAGTGCCTGTAAAATATGCTTCTCTGCACAACAGGAAATTTTCAGTGTTGCACACCGGTACGTGATTTGCACATGACTTTCAACCTTCTGTATGTACAAGGTTGCGCCATAGCTCATGCGGTTAGTTGCTGGCTTCCCACCGCAGCGGCCCGGGTTTGATCCTGGGTCTGGTCAAGTGGGATTTATGGTGGACAAAGTGGTGCTGGGGCAGGTTTTCTCCGACTACTTCGGTTTCCCTTGCCAATCTTCATTCCACAAAATTATCCATCATCATAATCACCCGGGGCAGGTACAATAGGCCAATCAGTGGCTGCCATGCCGAGTGGACCCAGTTGGACTCCACCCCCCACTAAGCGAATTAATTCTGTATGTACATATATGATTACACAGGAAAATTGTGCAGGCAACAAGCAAAGGTCACAGAAAATCAGGAGAATGAACATGTTCACAGCAGAGGAAAAGGCAAAGCCACACACAGAAAATATGAAAGGGTTAAACTTGGCAGTAATCAAGCTTATGACAGTTCAAGTGACTAAGCTGTCATTGTAGCATAAAATAAATAATTTAGGAATGATCTGCTCTGCAAAACCTGGACTGACAGATGGCTTACATAAATTGTAAATTGTAAAATTATGTAGTGCATAATTCCAATTGTGTAAAGAATGTAACTTCTGAACTCCCGTGTAATTTGATTAAAATTTATGTCAGATGGTCAAACATGGAAACTGGTTAATCACATGAAACAGATTATGTTCTATGGTCACTACATTCTGTTAGGTTTACCTGAAATATTGTCTCACACAGAGAATATTTAATATGGCATTTTTTAAACTTCACTGAGTATAGATGAAGTTCATATTTTCAGAACCAGTCATATGTTTATTTAACAGTGTTTCTTCAACTGGTTAGAATAAAAAGAAGGCATGTCATAGTTGTCCACAAATAACAATGCACACTATGTTAACTTATCTCTTCAACAGAATGAAACAAATATTACTTTATGATAGGTACCTAAAAATTAAAGAAAGAGGGTGTGCATGGAATAATAATGTGATACATTGATCCACTGCTAGGCAACGGCTAGATAAAGAGTGCTGTCAATCCGGGGAAGCGGAAAACAGTCTTCCTTCGTGACTTTGTTTAATTTCCTGTAATCCACGCAGAAACAGAGCTCCTGATCCTTTTTTCTGACCAGAACGACGGAGGACGACCAGCGGCTGTCTGATTGCTGGATAACTCCATGACGATGCATGTCATTGAGCATTTCGCTTACATCAGCTTGCTTTGCTAGGGGTAGCCTCCTGCTACAACGGCATTCTAGTCACGGCCGTATGCTTGACCACCGCCAAGTTTAAACCTCTTATACTTTCTAGGTCGTGCTTCGCCCTGTCCAATATTGCAAACATTTTCGTTATCATGATTTTGTATGACTTCTGCTTGTTGCCTGCATAATTTTGTTATACAAGTATAATCATATGTGTACGGAATTTTGATAGTCATGTGTAAATCGCGAACTACCAATATTCTGGGAATCTCATTATACAACCGTGGCATGTACGACACAGAAAACACAGTTCTATTGCAAGAACAATTGCATAACTTAGCAATTGGTCACAGAGAACCTAATTCCTATTGTTGCTAACTGCAGACCACAGAGAACACACAGTTTCCCCTATATTGTTACATGCTGGGAAGTGTTAGTGAGCCATTGCCTGGCAATGTTTTGATAAAATCTGTTATCTTATGAATGTTAACATATTCAGCATTACTGCAAGAGAAAACACAGAGCTCTTTATGCACATTGCAATTCTTCCTTCTGGGATCTATTCCAAGAAGTTGGCAATTCATATGTTACTGAATTTATATCAAGTCAAGCTAAGAAATAAACTGAAATATTTTCAAAACAACCCGTTATACTGAAGAAGAATGCATGCAACACTCGATCTGTTTATGTGCTGGTTCCTACCGCCAAAGATTATATATGCAACCTGTGAGGAGGAAGCGGATTTAGCAAGTACATGCATACAATTTCTAATTTGTGTTATAACTAGTGACAGTTTTAGTTTGCATGTGAACACCAAATGTTCCAATTCAAGATAGAGAAGACGTACTTTTGCTACTGTGATAAGGTTCTAGGAGTGACATTTTATTTTTCTGGATGGCTGAGATTGCAAGTGAAAAATATTTTTATAGCCATGCTGGTGATGTCACTTTGGTCTGTTTTCATTGCAATGACCTTATAAATTGAAACCTGGAAGGTTATTCAATGTTGCAGAAATTAATATTATGTAACACACTTCATACTATGGAAGGTATTATCAGTAGAGCTAGGACTTTTATGTAAATACATATTTCACTAAGTTGTATGAGCAGATGCTCCAAAATTAATAATCTCCACGAAATGCAGCATTAGCAATGCTGTAGTTGAATTTCATTCTACATATTTTAACATATTTTGGCATTTTCTACGTGTTTCTTATGATGTTACATAAAACTACACATTTTGAGATATTTTTCTTTACTGCCATTTTTAACTGGAAATTGCTTATATCTTTGTGTGTTTCAGTTAAATACCTAATAGTCTCCCCACACCTTCCAAAAGACTTCTTTCTGCAATGATGAAATACAGAAGGAAATATCCCTTTTGTAAAGCAGAGTAAACTAACCCCCTTCCCAGGTATTGTATTGTATTGTATTTTATTTTCATCCGTTTTGCTACATAGTAACATTTGGACACGTCATTCAGTAATATAAGTTAACAAAATAAATCTACATAGTTACAAGCATACTACGAACTATATTGATTGATTAATTGATTGATTTATCCAGGAGTACAACTTAACAAACAAACCTACAAAGTTACAAGGATACTAACAACATTTTACAATCCTAAGCAATATGTAGATACTACATTTGAAAAAGAAAAAAGAAAAAAATACACAAATCATTGTATACAACTTATGATTTGCACTCATTAGTGAGCTGTGCATTGGGGATTTTTCTAAGAATTGAAATGGTGTTCCTTTGTATTGCATTTAAGATCCCTTCCCCTCTCACCAGACATACCCATCCACTCCCAACAACCAACATTCTTGTCCTGAACTCTTTAAAAGTGATTTTAGTTTTGCATGAGCAGTTCAATGACTTAAGCTCAAGTATGCATAGCCAATATCATCATGGCACTGGTTGCATCCTTCCTCGCATTAAAGTTAAATTTGTGGGAAAAAACAGCTCATTCCTTCACAACCGATGGGAAAACTGTAAAAGTTCCACTTGCAACAAAAGTATTGGGTGTTCCATGAAATCACAGTTGGAGCAACATGTACAAAATATGCTACATATAAAAAACAAGTAACTGAAGTTTTTGAAGAAGCAAGTGCTCTTAACACAAATGCAGCAATCTTGAACCTCAAGAAACAAGTTCTTCAAGGATATGTGTAGCTGGATGGTGTCTGCCAACATCCCCTGGTTTAAAATCCAAATGCGTAAATTTCAGTCCAGTTTGGAAAAGTATTACAAGCAACACATTCTAAATCAGTCAACACTTCAAAAACATTATCTTCCTATCTGCTATGAAGAAACCTTGGAAAACGTAAGAGGTAACACAGGAGATGGCTTTATATGGGTTGCCGTGGATGAAACAACGGATTCTGTGGGCTACTTTATCGCAAACCTTGTGGCTGGAAAGTCAGACACTAAGGTTGCCTGGCTCATGGACTGCAACATGTTGCTGAGGGGGTCAGAGCCAAGTCCCCCAAGTGAATAAATCCATTTCGATGACGAAAAAGAATGTGCTTCTGAAAGCCCCACATTAGTGCAATCCTATATATAAGCAGCACTTGCCAGATGCACACTTGCCCCCCCAAAACCAGTGCCAACAACATGGGGAACCTCGACAGAAGCACTCAAATTCTACAGTGAACACTTTGAAACTGTGAAACCAATTGTAGCCATGTTCCCATCTGAGTCTGCTGTTTCAGTGCACAAATCCCATGGTGCATTCAGCAATCCAAAAGTGGTTTGTTTAACTTTCTAAATCCAAAGCAATTCAGCTGGCTTCCAGACAATATAAAACGTTTAGGAACCCAGGGACTTCCTCTGCAAGAATCTATGGACATAATGAAGAATGCACGTGGACAGTTTAGTATTGTGAAATGAGAGGGTGGTGGAAGTGGCCATGAAGTTCCAGGCGGTGTTAAAATGTAACCTTGGATTTTCAACATTTGCCAGTGTCTGTCAAGTACTTGATAGAGATGTTGTATATCTCCCTGAAGACATTTCTCCTGAACAAACTCCTTTGTTAAAATATGCACCAGTGGCATCTTGTGATGGACAAAGATCCTTTTCAGTCTATGAACACATTCTATCATAGAGAAGACAATAAATGAACTAGAAAATATGGAAAAAGTTTTCAATTGTGTAAGGCACATCAAGAAAATGATTTTGCCAAAATATTGTAAATAAAGGTTGTTTGTAAAACAAAATTATTTTCATGTGATGTTACATATTTTAATGAATCCACATATTTCACTACATATTCGAAATATTTTTGTTACATAATTATGAACATATTTTGAATGATGATACTACATAAAAATCCTAACTCTAATCAACAGAATTTTTAAAATTAATAAAGCATATTTTACAGTGTATTTTATAGAAGCGAACAGATGATGCCTTCCAACCATCAGACAATATATTATAAATAATAACACAATTAGATTTATTGATCTGTGTAAATTAAGGAAGTACTCTACTTCATGATTGGTTTGACTCATATATCTAGTACATAAAACTGGGAACCAAATGTGCTGGCCTAACAAAAGAACATATGAAGAATATAATACTACATCACATACACTTGTTAAAACAATATTCCTAAATACTAGTCTAAAGCTGCTGTATAGTAAAATCCTTCCACCTTTGTGCGATATCCCTGAGAACCACCCTAGTCACCCCTTATTTTCCCTACATGCTTAGGCATGCCTTACAAACAGACACTGAGTGTTGTGGTCCCACTGGAAATGCAGAAGATTTCATAACTGGCCCTATACATTCAATATACTTAATTTTCTGTGGATGGGAAATCAAGTTCAAATGTCAATAAACATGATCTATGTCTATAATCAATGCTAGTAGCATTTATGAACACCTATACCTAAATAATGTCTTATCTCTCCTTGTGGCAGTGGTGGTGGTGGTGGATGGCGGCGGCAGAGGTGGTGGTGGTAAACATGTTGGATAATTTTAATGTGAAGTAATGATAGAGACTTAATAAAGTAAAATTTATATTTCCTAGGAACTAATTTTCAGATGTCCCTTTGAAGAGGAAATAAACCAAAATGTACTGGAACATAAAATAGATACAGTTTATTTATTATAATCTCATACTCCACTGATAAGTATTTAAATTTCACTGATAATTAATTTTTCATTTTGGGATAAAATTAAATATTCATTTAATACCTTTTAGTGAAACAGATGTATATACATACAATGTCATGCATAAATATTAGAACACATGCAAATTACCGTAAATACTTAAGCCTTTAAATAATCATGTGTTGCTGCAAAATAAACAAAATTAATTTTGAAAGAATTTCAGTAGCCTAGATGAGAATGCAAATGATCACTACATTTTACACTTACTCATTTAAATGATTCAGTGAGAAAACATGAAATTATTAACTGAAATAACATGCTAAGATATCACACAGATGTGGTGTTTGTGAAACTTATGTAAGAGACAGGAGTACCACTGTATAGAAGTAAACCATTCTAAGATTGCACATTTTTCAGTGTTGCAAAATGAATTTGAACATTGAAAGTTCTTGCTTACTGCATATAAAGCCCGACAGCACCACAACACTCTCCATTCACATGCAAATATCAACACCCACAAAAGCAGAATGAAAACAGTAGTGTTCAAGTGTTTACAAACCTGGCCACAGAGGTATCTTCAAGCACCTCCGTGCTAAGTAAAGGACGGTTAAGCATTAGAGTGGGGGACTGTCCGTTAGGTACACTGCAATGCATACCTGCAGCTCAAGCTTCCTCATTTGAAAAAAACATTTTTAAATACACTGTATTTATCCTTTGAAATATAGAGATGTAAAATCATAGAATTAAGGAGTGATCAAGGAACAGAAACCATAAATAATTAAGGAAATGAAACTGTAGCAAGGACGTGGAATTCAAATCTCATTTCTCTACATGAAATTAGCCACAGAGAAACTTCCAAATAGCATCTCTGAATTAATGAAACAGTGCATTTTACAGATATAAACATTACATTCTATAATTTGAAATATTAATTATATGTCAATTGGAATCTAATCCACCTGGGAACATACTAGATAGTGAATGCTGCAAGAGTCCCCAGACTTATAGATCAATTTGTCTGCATTTTGATTGAAAGAATAATATTTAGAAATGCTTAGTTTATAATGAAAAACTTACTTTTGAAAAGCTAACTATAAACCACAACACTATAATTATAAATCTTCATACAAATGTGTAATATCCTGGACTATTTTAAAAAGTGCATACAGGAGGGTCCCTTTTCTTTATGATTCTTATAGCAAATTTCTGAACGAACAGACATATGCTTATTCATTAATGTTTTCTTAAATGTTGTCTGAGGATGAACTATAGGAATTAATACTAGCTATTTTAGAGTATATGTCTTGTGTAAGAAACTACTAACTTAATAGTAGTTACAGAACAAAACACTTTATATATATATATAAAGTTTTGAAGGTAGTACAGTTTTATCCAGAAAGCAACTCTTTATGGCCACATTTTAACAAATACTGGGGTATTAGTGGATCACCAGTATTCACATGATCATTTCAACTTGAAAAGTCAAATGAGTTATGAGGCAGCCTTTCTTTCCCTCCCTTTCTCTTCCATTGAAATGCTGGTCTACCATACAATTTACAATAACATCTTATGACAAAACATCTCTTGTTAAAATCTTGGAGAGATGTAGGGTTTACCTCAGATCAACCAATTTATAACAATGCAAACACAAACTTTATCTCTAAGTCAAATTCTCTTTATAACCACACTTTGTGGATGCAGTTTAAAGTAAACTGTACATATTAGAATATATTTACAGAAAAGACACAAACCATAATAATGTCTGGAGGATGTGCAGGAGGAAACCAAATTACCATTACTACAAACAATTTCAGACTTTATAAATTAGTACAATAATAATAGCAAATGTATTAGAAGAACATCAAACATGTATTTTTACCTTTACCAATTTTAACATCTCAGTTTCATTTTTTAATATGCTACTGTTTACAACTGGCTATACTGATTTTATTACTACAAAAATAGGATCAATGCAGGATTTCTGTCCATTTATAGGTGAACATGAATGGATATATTTTTTGTCAAATTATGAACCATGCATACTTATACGCAAATCAGGATGACCAAAAAGGAAAAGTATAAAAAAAGAGTACAAAATAATATCAGGTATTTAATAATGCCTTCACACCGCTGCAACATGAAAATCATGCCAGACTTTGGGTCACATAGACAGGAAACACAGAACATGAATCATAATTGCCACTCCCACCCCACCACCCCAAAAAGAAACAACAAATTGTTACAGGATTACAAGAAGGGACACAAGCTCTTGGCTGCAGGTTTACAGTGCTTTTGAAAACAGAGAACTACAGTGACATGATCACATGGACTTCATAGTTGGTTGTCATGCATTGCAGCTTATAGCTCTCAATTTCACATTAAAATATTATTTCTGTTTCAAAGTGACATACACAATAATGGCTAACAGACAAAATAAACAAAATATGACTGCATATTTAGGAAAACAAATGGAAATTTTGCAAAACATGCATTGAAATATGATGGAAAAGATAGTTCATAGGAGTTTCTGAAGAGAATGTGTTTCTTTAGACTGATGCATATGTTGTCACATAGCTCCATCCCATAAGCTAGTTGTCTTCATGAAGCTGAAGAAAACCAACATTTGGAAATAGGTGAAATTGGAAAATAATGTAATGTTGTGTATTAAAATCGAATAGCCAAATGTTGTCACTTATACCTGATAATCAGTAATTACTTTATTTACTCATGTAATTTACATACTTTCTCTTATGCAAAAGCTCAGGCCTCAAAAACGCAGTGTGTATAATAAGAGAATACTACTTTCCTGAGTAAAATTTTTCATATTAGACTGTGGAAACTACAGCTGAATGTGAAGTGACAACATGGTAGTAACATTCATGCCTAAAAATTTTATTGCATAATTTCTTGACGAGCAGTGAGATGCAAATGCCCCTTAATAAAATTTCAACTAATACATAATTTTTTGTGGA
The DNA here is from genome assembly GCF_002891405.2 of Cryptotermes secundus. Classification (NCBI taxonomy): domain Eukaryota; kingdom Metazoa; phylum Arthropoda; class Insecta; order Blattodea; family Kalotermitidae; genus Cryptotermes; species Cryptotermes secundus. The sequence continues at coordinate 1,596,275 of NW_019731581.1, forward strand.
TAGTGCAGTTAAAGTTGTTTATGATGTGGGAAGACTATGCAGCTAATCCTGCATACAGGCTCCATCACCTGATTCCTTATTGAACACTGAGATGAAAATTTCCCTTGTTAGGATTACTATTGACATGTAACATTCATGGAAAAAGCCACTAATACTGAACATGATGTGGTGACGTGGTATTGGTGTTTGCACCTATGGACTCCATCATAGAATTCCTTGATGAACATTCAGATGGATTTATTCTTTTACAAAATTTTGCTCAACTTGAAATTTTCTCTGAAAATGTGAAAGTTCAACATGATGTGTGCAACATAGTATGAATTGTACCTATAAAGTTTATCATGTGATTTCATTATTAACACTGAACTGAAAACGCCCTTAGATTGTATTGCAACCAAAGCATAACTTCTGCAGTAATGTTTGAATAATACACATAATTTTAATCACAATTATGAATTGGTTGAAACTCTATAGTGGGTACAAATTTGGTATTTGATTTTGTCTGATATTTCTTATCTAAAATTCTGGGTACATAAATTACTGAAGTACTTATGGCACAGGAAATGTACTCAAACTTTGTAACTGTGTAATATTTCAGTATCTGCACAATAGAATATCCCCATTGAACAGAATAATTTATCAGCTGTGTAGTGGATAATATCTGTCAATGGTTTACATATATGCATACACTGCTAGGAAATAAAATGCAATGTAATGTCGTGTAATGCAAATGTACACAGTCTTACTGCAGACAATATTTTAAATTTTTAAGACAAACTTTTGTTGAATATGATTAGACTACACATGTTTGTAAGTATAAATCATTAGTGAGTTTTATTCTTATACACATACATGACCTTCATTATGTTAGTAACAATATTAATTTTGACAGTGCACACTAAAAGTACAATGACATGATTTTAAATTGCAGTAATGCCTCCAAGTTGAAAACAATATCCACAGTTTTTACCCCATGTTCAAAGGAGGGACTCAATGCACCTATTCCAGCATGAGATGGATTCAACAGGAACCAACATGAATATAAAATATAGAATTTCTGTTTATTGCACTTTAACAAGCTAACAAGTTTGTCAGTATCCAAAGCTAGTTCAACTGGTGTACAATCCTTCTATTACTATGTAGAATTATATTTATTTTTCAACAGTTAGAACTCTGTGTGACCACAGCAGTTGCTTGTTGTTAGATATATCTAACACTGTAATTAAAGGTTAACAGATGCCTCTCAAACTTCCCTCCCAGGTCATCACTCAAAGACACACCATCATTTTGATTCTATATTCTTCATGCAGTTAATAAGGAACTGCACAACAGCCCAACAGTATACTTTAAATTTTAACACTATCCATGATACCTGACTTAACTCCATGAAAAAGCACAATAGCCCACTGTAGGTCGCAGTGCAAGGGCTGAGGAGGCCTACCCCTCATACATCCATTCATATCGCCATGAAATATATTACATATACGATGGGGTACCCAAAAGAAACCGAACTAATTTTTTTGTGGGCAGAGCTTTTGTAGTACCGCGTTTTGCCGCTATGAGCGCATAGAGCTAATATTCCTGAGTCGATAAGCCGACTACCGTTGCTTCAGAAGGTAAGGACTAGTTTCGGCAGAGTTTATAGTGACAACTGTTTCGTGTGATCGTCGTTTTTGCAATGGCTGATTTTCGTGAACAGCGTGCGGCGGTGAAATTCTGCTTTTTGCTCGTGAAAAGCGGAACAGAAACTCTTGAAATAATAAAAACGGCGTACAAGGATGATGCTATGGGGAAAACTCAANTGATCCCTGTTCCTCACCTTCCATACTCACCCGACCTTGCCCCGTGCGACTTTTTTTTGTTTCCCCGAATGAAAAGAGACATGAAAGGAAAAAACGACGGAGGCGCTGTCAAGCATCTCAAAAGATGAATTTAGACAATGTTTTGAAAAATGGAATAAAAGACTAGACAAGTGTGTTAGTGTAAGTGGAGAGTACTTTGAAGGGGATTGAAGGTTTGTGCTTAAAATTTGAATAAATAAGTTAAAAAAAAGTTCGGTTTCTTTTGGGTACCCCCTCGTACTGCATATTTTAGCAGCCTCCACAGTCTAGGGGTAACGTTCCCACCTCATGACTCAAGGTACGTGGGTTCAAACCCGGTGGAGGTCATGGAATTTTTAAGGGCGGAAAAATTCAGGGAAGAAGTCCTCTGGGAGGGACTTTAAGTCGTGGGTCCCGTGTCATAGATTTACGGCACTTAAAAGAACCTCATGTCTCCAAAGGAGGCCACTGAGCTAAATTAAGAACATTTCCCACTCAACAGTAGTCTCTAACGCCTCTGGTAGATGGGCGAAGCATCGAGATATCTCTGAGTCAGCCTCGCTGGCTGAGTCGGGACTGATGGTAAGCACCAGTACCAGGAGGGTATGGCGCCAGTAGAAATTAAAGGGGGACGCACACTGGACCAATAACTGGTCTAAGTTCATGGGGAAACCCACCCCCTCTAATAATAATAATAATAATAATAACAACAACAACAACAACAATAACAATAATAATAATACTGCATATTTTTACACGTCGCAGAACATTTTAATAAAATCTTGGATTCAACTGAAGTTCAATGACATGGATCAACTGAAGAGACATTTTAAAGAAACACTCTTGACATCAAATTTTCATGTCCCCTCTTTAGTAAATACTATCTGAATTATATCCAATATGCAGGTATTGGCTGATTTGTGGTCTGAATTAATCTTTTGCACTGAGTCCCTCCATGCCTTGAATATATATAAACAGAAACACATACGGCAATACACAAGAAATAATAGTACTCACCTGTTGCCATGTACATGGCTAGCACAGAAGGCAAAGCTGTAGTGGATTAATGTTGGGTCTATCATGATGCCCTTCTCCGCTCTATCCAGTAAGTCACTAAGGTAACACAGGTGGCGATAACATCCTCGTACTCCGTATCTTGCACAGTATTCATCCAGTACAAACACTTGCCCTGGACTAAACCAGCCCTGTAAAGACATCACTAAATTTATCTAATGAAATAGAATATTTACCTTCATAGATCTGAATATTTGATTATAATTTGATCTGCAGGTTCTGTCTGATGATCATTTGTCCATTTTGCTGCTGAGTTAACATATTTGAATATGTTTTTTTAAATCAATGACAAATTTCATACAATCAATTCATTACATTTTAAAAGACTGTATTGCTAGTTTCAAAATGTAACCATACCAGGGAACAGTATGGGTCATTCAGTCTATAATCCAGTGTCAATGTTTGCAGCATTTTGAAGAGGGATGCATGATCAAATTTACATGGATCAGCAGATATGAATTCCTCCATCCCATGCTTTCTTGCCCTGTCAGCATCTGGAAATCAAGAGAACAACTTAAATTTATACTTTAAATTACGCTGTACAGAGTATAACCTTCATTATGAATTTATCTAAACTGCAGTTTGCCTGCAGAATTAAAATGCCCATGAACCTGAGCCTATATGATTAAAAGTTAGCATTCAGGTGTCCAATCTATGGGCAGGATTTTATATCCACAAATTAAACTCTGAATTATAAGCATCTTTCTCACCTCCCTGTATTTTGGAAATGGTGGAATTCTTTCCAGCTGGTGTTATGGGTGGTGTAGGTTTGTGGGACTGTCCAGTAGCGCGATACATCGCCATCACCCACAAGTGACATTCATTTTCATCATCACTTGCATACAGTATGCTGTCACCTTCCTTCACAGCATTGAAGAAGAAACGACCGCCTTCCAAATCTGGTAACAGGAATGTAAAACAGGGCATGGAAAGTCATATTCATACTAGTCATGTTTTGAAATATAAACAGGGCGGTGTTCTTTAGATAAAAACAGGATGATGGATAATGTCCAGAAACATAATATTGGCACCAAGAAACGAGTTAATTAATTTTGTTCCACTCTAAATTAAAAATCATTAAATTAAATTAAAAATTCTTCTTTTAAGAACAGGAGAGAGTAAAATAATATGAAATGACAGCAGCCACGCAGGTCCATCCAAAATATGTTTAGTTCTGTTTATGTTAGTCATACAACAGTTGTCAACATTTCACAATGCCCAGGCATTCATAATCATGCACACAATGCTGTAACCATTACGTCTGTTTAAGGCAGGTTTTACTGTATTTTCCACTCTAATCAGAGAAGTAATTCAATCGCTTTATGGGAAGTACTTAATCAACCCCCTCAAAAGTGTATTTTAGAATATCTTAGCTGTAAAAAAAAGAAACAGATGAAATAATGTACTATATACCAATGAAATCCTTTATCAATATATTCACCACTGGTCGCTTCCAAGGACCTCATGACAGAGAGTCCAGTTTATCTTGTTGAACTTTTACCGATACTGATATTGATGTTTGAAATCTCATTATTTTTGGGGGGCACTGCCACCCATAATTGTCTATATCATGCATTGAAAGATTAAAAAACTTATTGTAACAAATACTTAGTTCTTCCTTTGGTATCATTCCTGTTTGAACAATATAACCTGACTGATTATATCCAGTTTAATTCTCAATAGCAATTTACTAAACTGGAAGCAAAACATTATAAAATTGAACTAAAATTAAAAATATAATGCATGCTTATGACTGCCATTAATAAAAATACGTGTTGTTATGTAAAAGGGGAACTTACCCATTCCAACCATAAGATTTGCTGGAAGAAAGGAACATATTTTAATTACTCTTGTAACCTCATAATCTTTAATTCTGATATAGTAGAACAACCTACATTCACTGCTGTTTTAAGAACATTTAATATGAGCACAATTCATAATTTAAACTTTATAGCATTTGACAAAACTGCCAATTTGTCATTCTCTCTTCTTTTCTTCTTATTTGCCCTATGTCACATGCAAGCTGGTTCCTTCAGATATTCTGCACCCCACCCCACCCCACCACACATCACCCAAAATCATGGACTTTGTGCCTGTTCCTGAAGCAAAGAACATATCCATGACATCAGGCACAATAAGGGCAAGACAAAATATGCAACTACTGAAAATCTCAAGAAAATTTGGACATTTTACATGTTACTACTAACAGAGAAAACATGGATACCTATGACCAATATTACACGTATAAATTTAATAAGGAAGGAAATAAGGAAATTTAATAAAGAATGTGAGGGGTGTGGGATATCATAATTCATAGGTGGTTGTTAAGAATCACAATCTAGGTGGCACTGAAAATGGCTGACAAGATGAAATGCATCTGGTAAGGGAACCTAACAGAATCTCCTGTGATCAGTGCAAATGGTCACTCATATGCATGCGCATTAAATCTGTGTCTGCTGTACAGAACTGTGAATTCTGCATCCATGGAAATTTTAGTCCATGGAAATCGCTTGAAAGGGACAGTATAATCAAACTATTACAAAAAATCCATGTTGCTGCAATTATTATGAACATACAGTAAAATCCCAATAAGGCAAAATGTGAGAATTCTTTTTAAAGATGTTTATAAAAACTGTCAAAATTCTATCATCTTTCTATATGAATTTATAATGATTTCGAAAATATCTGTAATACAGGTGCTTCACCAGTCATGTAAAGCTTATACTCCCAAAAACCACTTAAATAAGGAATAGAATATTTCATTTGTTTCATTCTGGTCCGTCACACTAACAATTACAAAGGCAAAAATAATACCGTCTAATGTGACTATTTAAGTTTTATTACTTGACGATTTATCTCCCTTACATGCTTTGGCCCTTACGGATCATCCTCAGAGGGTATCAATACTTTCGGAAACTACTATTACAATAGGTGTTAATTGTATGGATACATATATAATGTCTAAAATGCACAATATATGCAATGTTCAACCTTCCACATTCATGGCAGCCTTCTTGGCGTTAAAACTTTTTTAAAACATTGCGTATATTGTGCATTTTAGACATCACATGTGTATCCATACAATTAACACCTATTGTAATAGTAGTTTCCAAAAGTACTGATACCCTCTGAGAATGATCCGTAAGGGTCAAAACATGTAAGGGAGATAAATCCTCAAGTAATAAAACGAAAATAGTCACATTAGATGGTATTATTTTTGCCTTTGGAATAGAATATTGTCATGTGACAGTAAATATGCACAAGGTTTGTATTCATTATTGACTTTGCTCGTATTGGATGCTTGATATTTGTAAATACTGTGACATGATGCCTGAAAGCTGCAATGGTCCATTGCTAGGCAGTGGCTCACCACGAAATTAACACACGTTCCTGCGGCAACGAATAGATGCGGAATAGTCCATTGCTAGGCACTCAGTAAACACATTTTCCATGGATATAGTGTTCTCAGTGTGTTTTCTGAGCGTGGTCCATGCCAAGATGATATAAGGGGACAGCTGAAGTTCACACATGGTTCAGTTGTTGGTAGGAGATAAGTATGAGAAGGTAATAGTTGAAGAAGAATTAAAAGTCAGACTGTGAAGACTTTTATGTGCTGTAGTACAGTGACATCTGGAGTGTGCCTGTTACACTTCCCATGTTAAAATCTGAAAACACTGAAAAGGAACAGTCACTGTTGAGACCTGTTACCCAGCAATGACTAGTGAAAGCAGATATAGAAGACTTCAATTCTTGTACTGCAGTCGCAGAAATCTTTACAGTGTGTAAACCAGAGACTGTTATAATTACAGATGATACCTCATAATTTGACTCAGTCTGTCTGACTGCATCAGGTTTCATGAGTAAAAAAAATATTTTCTGAGATGTCAGTACCAGTAAATGAATTTACTGATATATTCCATTAATCACTGAACACACAGCACATAATACCACAAAGGTGGCTCACCACTGGCAGGCTCAATGTAATCCACTGTGTATCCATCCAACTGCATCATTTCTGATGGCTCAGACTTCTTCTCTTTATAGCTACACATAGCAAATGTATATTGTGACACCTGCACCAAAACATAGTACCTCTTCTTCCATTTCTTCCACACTGCTTTCCCAACTGCATAAAGATAACTGAAACAGGCACAAAGTACATGTACATTATACTACTATAAAAGCTGAAGTATTTGTGTATTTATATTTTCATGATATGTGTTTTAACTTTACTGATAATGCCCACACTAAATGCACATGCCTATGGGCATTAGCCAAGAGATGATTTGGACACTGGCCTACAGCAATGAATGAACGTGTTACGACATCCCATAGAATCAACATTACTAACACCATCTGATCCTAAATTCTCTGTTTAGTGCCCCAATGGAAGACCAGCAAGTGGTACACCTTGTTTTATGGCTCTCCAGTTATTTAAGTGTAATTAAGATAGAGCGTGAAAGAAGTGCTAATGAATCCAATCATCTGTACTAGAACCCATCATTTCGTCGCATATACCACCCTACACAACAATATCACAAAACCGATCAGGGCAGAAAATATTTAATTTCCTCTTTTGATGCTGGAATGGACTCAGTAAAAATATGAATAAAGAGAGGGACAGGAAACTTCGTGAATGTGACAGCCTGCACCACACAATGTTTAACACAATTTCAAGTGAAATTACCATTATGAAGTTTGAGGAGTTAACACAAGGCTAGAAATAAACTGACAGCCTTCCTAATGTTAAAAGTAAAAATTCTCAAATTTATAGTCGATCCGAGGCTTTCATGGAGGTTAATTTTAAAATTATGTCTCTTGGAATGTAAGGTCATATAGTATGGTAGATGGACACCAGTGTTTTGTCAGGAAGTTATTGACCAGACTAAGCCAAAGAGACTGTGACTGTAATTAAAATTACATATCTACAGCACCCCCCTCGTTGGTGTCACCACCTTATCGTGGTGAGGGGGTTTGAGTATGCCAAGGACCCTGAGAGCTATACCAGTGGTAGCATAGCTACTGGTAGGGCCTCCCTTGCTGGACAGGTCAAAGGGTAGGCATCAGATGAAGAGAGAAACCAAAAACTGATGCCGGAAGCAGCGTCATCAGCAGTGACTTGAAGCACAGAGCAAATGATGCTCGATATGGTTCAAGTTCATATAGCAACAGGCGTGACCAGAGTGTTTTGAATGGCTGTTGTACTGTGATGTGGAAAGCAAATGGAAAAACTACCACATTATCACTTTTCCTGTATAGTCTCTTTCCAAAAACAGAGATGCGAACCAGAATATGAGGAAGAAGACGTAAGAAGATGCTGGATGACTTGGGGACAGAAGAGGATATTCTCATTTGAAGGAGAAAGCTCTAGATCACATTAAGTGGAGGAACTGCTTTGGAAGAGACTGTGGACCTGTCGTCTGACAGATTACTGATGAATGAATGAATCTACAGCACCCAAAAGAGAGCTGTCAGCAGGCACAGTTATAACCCATGGGTACAGTTCACTTACCCACAGTGCTTCATGTTCAGTGGTTTGTCCATTCTGCACGCGATTTTTATCCTTAAGTCTTGATCTGCACAATTCTTTGGAACAACCATTTTGTGCCATTCAGGAACCTACAATAAATACTGAAATGAGTAAAAGGGGGAAGGTACACCATTGTGCAAAACCTTGCTTTTGCTCCTAACTCAAGAAAACATCTTCTTAGTCCACCGGGGGTGAACTGTATAGAGAATTCATTATAATAACTAAAAGCTGGGAAATAAAATGATACAAACCAATAAACTGCCCAAATAGAAGTACACTGTATTCCCAAATATCCATGGAGAGATTATCCAGTTCCTAGCTTATATATTTACCTTTTAAGGTAAGTCTACAATCCTGAAAAGTGCCTGACATGTTTGATCAATCCATCTGTCCATATGCTTGAAAAAATAAATGCTGGGCATATTTTCATTAAATCTGATATTGGCGCTATTCAATTTTCACTCTGGTTAGAAAATTTTAATACCACATGAAGATCTACATGCATTTTTACATGTATAAAGGGCATAATTTGCTACATATTTACCACAGCAGCAAACACCGAAAACATAAGCTGTGCAGAGAAACAAAAAATACATATTATGTTCAATGTTCTTCTAACGTAAGACTTAAAATTTTCAAAATAATTAAACAACTCAGACACCTAAAGATTTCCATAAAAATGTCTTAGGTTCTGTATTTCAGCGTCCTGTTGCAATTGTTTAACTTAACGTCCATGTATTTGTCATCCATCAATATTGCAACACTTGTTTATTCACTACTTAATTTTAATTTTAGTTTAACATTATACACTTTGACACGACATGTTTCGGCCCCAAATGGCCATCTTCAGGTGTCCTGATATGTTACAAATATTTTATTAAATTATGTTAAAACTGCTACACTGTCTTAGTCCGTGTTAAAAATCACACGCTGTAGTTCTCTTTTCAATGTAAAACCAGATAAAATCCTTTAAAGTTTCTATTATACACACGTTATTTTGGTGCATTTTATTTCACCTCACACGGGGTGATGTCCATTGTTCATAAATGTATGTCTGTCCAGGGTGTTCTGTTTCGGCGGCGTGCCCCTCACGTTCATAGTCTACTTTTCAGTTATGACTGCCATATGCCCCTGGTTTGTGTGTTTCCTCCACAGCGTGTGGTGTTGTCTTTACTACATATCTGCACTATGCAGGACAACCCTTCCCCTGCCAGTGGTGATGTAACAGCATCAGAGCCTCTGCCTCTGATATGGTAACAGGCCAGTAAACCCTCCCATGTCCAAGATTAAGAAGAAGCATCAAAATAATAGGAATAAAGTAACATTCAACCATTCATGTAAATAAATATTTTTAATATATTTCCCTCCATGCCTAGCATGTCTTCCACTACTCTCATTTGTCATTAAATTTCACATTAATATTCGTATGTGTATTGTTGATTTAAATCATTTATATATTAGAACAATTTAAAAATTCTTAATAACAGTGTCAGATTCACTGATTCTGGAACATTTGACAGTATTAAAATTTACTAAAGTGTGGCAATTTTATTTTACATGGTAACCTGCTAGAAAAATAAGGCAAAAGCTGCCAATGTTGGCACCATAAATTCAGCATGGTAAGCTGGAATCTTAATACACAGTTTTCAGAGATAAACCCAGAGTAGTAACTGTATAAAATGTTTTAAATTAAATGTTCCAGTTTCATTTTCCGGTCTTTATTAGGTTAAAGTTCCAGAGTTCTAAATATAATGGAATATGATGTAAATATAACAAATGTATTAAATAAAATCAAACACAATTCACATGAAAACATAACCGGAAATCTGACAGCACTGATCATGGTACAAAATTAATTAATTACTCTTATATCAGCTGCCAGAGATTACCTTGATGATTAAGGTTTTCAGGGAGTGACATTGTGGGTATGAGAACCTGAAATCTCACATAATTACCTTTCCAAAAATTCCTCTCAATATTGCTCATCAAATACCGGGGAAAACAGAAGTATTTCCTAATTCCAGAGAAAAGAAATGAAAGCACATTAATTACTCATCAAAGACTAATAAAATCTAATGATATCATGGTACCTTTGATGATAGTGGTGTTGGTCTTAGTATCACTTTTCCCAGCTCTTTGTCTTCCAGAGCCAGCATGCCAGGATTTTCTGTATACAGTTTAACTTTAACAGCTGGCAATGGATGCGTTGTTGAGAAGTCACCCTGAGTATCCCACCTGAGGAAAAGGATGAACCAATATAGCAGTTATTCATAAAAGAGAGAAACTGCTTTGAATTCATTGCAGCTCAATTTATTTGTAGGACATAGTATAATGTACTGGAAGAAACAAAGAACTTGCATACTTGTGGACTTCAAAAACACAAACAAAAGGTTCTCAGTGTGAAAAGTTCAGTTCTGCGTTGCATTAGTGATTCATTTTATTACGATGCCTAAAGCAAAGCCATCTAAATTGTGTCATTTAAAGCAGACTGTAGTTGAATTTGGAGATGATATATTTTCAACTGACGGTAACATTTTATACTGTAAGATGTGTGACACAAAATTAGCGGAAGTAAAATGTTTCACAGTACAACATATCAACTGCAACAAGCATATAGAAGCAGTGCAAATTTTGAACAAAAAGAAATCTGTGCAAATGTTATTGCAACAGTGTTCTTCTGTGGCCTTAAATGTATTTATTTAATAATCTCATGCCATTCCAGATACAGTCAGCTGCAAATACATATTGTGGGAAAAGGTCTCCCTTTTTGACAAATAAAATTTTAAAAGCCATGCCCTACTGTAACATGTTATTAAAAATTAGAAGAAACATTTCAAGATTCTGCACTTCAGGAATTTTTGGATGTAAGTACCCAATAAAACACAGAGCTTTACAAATCTTATAATTCTTGTTATATTTAAATGCACTGTAAAATTAAATGTGCCAAACAACTCTAACAGTACACCTACAATACCAGATTTCATGAAACTCCATCAAGAAATTTAGGAGATGAAATATGTTGGTGGAATTACCAAATTTTACAGAACCAATTTCGGATATATGTTTCACTGCACCCTTTTAATTCATTTTCATTCATGATAATAAGAATTGTATCAACTGAAAAAGGACTGGATGACTGAATTATAAGTTGGAGATGATATCTGAGAGAACAGTCCTGACATATTCCAAAGCATTTTCCTAACATTTGTCTTGAAGGACTGAAGAAAGCCAAAATGAGAAAGAGGACATCTATCAAGATGGCTGCCTTCAGGTCTAGATTCAGACTGGTGACCTTAAAAATGTAAAGGTCTCTTATAGATGAACCTTAAAGTCTGATTTGGAGATGTAACAGCATGTGTTGGAAAAGCCAGTTTGGGGAAGAGGTGTCTGAGTTGCAGTTGGACAGGAAAGTCTGTAAGTAATACACATCCTACAAAATAAAACATAGTAAAATAGGAATCTCTTTTCATGAGTCAACTTGACAGTATACCCTTGGTGTAATAGGTTATGCACACAAAATACTCACATTGGTTTTGAAGCCTCAGCTTGATCTGTTTGCAGCTTCTCTCCCCCTTCCACCTCCATGGTACAATATACAATTCTGTTTGGAGCCAGAGACTTCAAACCTTTCACTTCCATTACAACCACCTAAAGGATTTAAATAAATGAACAATATAAAACTGAAAAAATAATATACAAGCAGGGCTTGAGGTGGGGCGGGATGGCATTCCGGTTCTTTTCTAAATGGCTTAAAAGCATCCCGTTACTTCTTTGGCAGTAAATGCAATGTACAATACCTTTTTTGGAAAATATTCTAAAGATAAGTACTCGTAATGCATGTGTGACTTTATTTTACGCATGCCATTTAAACTACTGTAATATGTTCATAGGTCTTAGATGGAACACAGACTATATACATCACTCGGTATATTTTCATAATTTATGTCTATGAATTAAAAGGGGAAAACCATCCCGGTTCTATTTCCATTCCACCTCAAGCACTGGCTGTAACCATATCAATAATCATCCTTTCCTATAAATTTACCGTATTTCTTGTGCATGGCTGCCACTGAATAAAAGTCAAACCTTTATATTTTTGGTCATTTCTTATAACTTCCACATTTCATTCTTTCATTTTGCTTCTAAAATTTTCGTTTCATACACCTTGTCTTTTATCCTACACATGATCTTTGCTTCTCTCTGCTGTTTTATAAGCATTTCTGGAAGGATGTAACAAGGACAAACATAAAGCTGTATGTACTTCACAGCCCCTATTCCTCTCACCATCTGTTTATTAANTGTGAATTTATAAATGTCTTCAGTTATTTACCTTACTACATTTCATCAGCCACTGAACAACACAATATTATAAGTCAGTAATTATAAGTAAATTTATCTTACAAAACTGTATTAAGAGAATACATGCAAATGTGAACACAATAAGGTGAAATCGATCTGGATTAAGAATTCATTACCATAAATGTGTGAAAGTTTTAATGAAAAATCTGTTAAATAAAGCAAAAACATTATAAAATGTATTAATTTTGTAAAATCATGTTCTGTTAAACTGGAAACAGAATTATAAACAAGAAGTTCTGGGAAAAACAAATAACCTGCTTTCATTTATGACATGGACTGCATATAAAATAGTGCATCCAACAATTCTTCTATTATTGCATGTGTATTCATTGGCACAGGAACATGTTTACTGTGCCATTACCTAGCAACAATAGGTGGGATACACATACAGACATACAGACTGCAAGGTAAGATCATGAGCCTACTTTTATTCTTTCAAAATAGGGAAAATAGGCTAAAAATGGCATCATCTCAGAAAATGCACTAACATCATTGTAATCATGTTTAACTGTACAGCAAGGTGTTCTCATAAGCTTGCTTCTTTCAAAACAGGGAGAGTATGCTAAAAATGGTACCAGCTGTGAAAATGTACTAACATCACTGTAATCATGTTTAACTGTACTGAACTATATATATATATAATATTACTTACTTACTCATGGAGCAGGGCCCTTCTTGAGGAGCTGCCAATTCTGCAGCTAGTCAAGAATTTCTCAGCATTTTATGGAACCCAAAGGTTCATTATTCTGTTCACAAGAGTCCTCAACTGGTCCCTATCCCGAGCCAGACCAATACAATCCACACCATCCCATCATATCTCTCTAAGATCCATTTTAATATTGTCCACCCACCTACACCTTGGTCTTCCCAGTGGTCTCTTTCCTTCTGGCTTTCCCACCAATATCCTATATGCATTCCAAGTCCCCACATTCATGCTACATTCCCTGCCCACCTCATCCTCCTTGACTTGATGATTCTAATTATACTTGGAGAACAGTACAAGTTATGAAGATCCTCATTATGCAGTTTCCCCCAACCTCCTGCCACTTCATCTCTCTTTGGTCCAAATATTCTCAACACCCTCAGTCTATGTTCCTCCCTTAATGTCAGAGACCAAGTTTTACACCATGTTAGGTGGGTCCCTTGTCACCATGGCATGGCGCGTCCTTAGGTTGCAGATGGATGAGACACCCTACAGGTATGGAGGGAAGCTGCGAATATACTGAATAAGCAGATGCGGACAGCTGACAAGGGGTAGTCCTCCAGGGTGGGGCTAACAACTTCTCACCATAAAAAATAAGCCTGTTACGAAAATGAACACAAAGCCTCGGACCTGGATGGATATATATGCATATATACGAGTACACATACATGCATACATCCAGCTGTCTTGGGAGTGGACTAAATGATTGTAGAAATGTGTGACGATTTAAAAGAAAATAGTTATTTAAAAAAATACTACTCCAGTTAAATATTGTAAACTTCCAAAACAGTGTAGCAGGAGGTTTAAAATATGCAGTACTTATAACAATAAAAATCTGTTAAGAACATTCAATTATTTCAGCTAAGTATAACAAATATAGCTTCCACAAGTATCATTTACTTCTGTGGGATTTTGTTTTGACTCACCTCTAGCTGGAAAGTCAGAACTACATCCAACTTCGTGAGCTGAGTGTCACTGTCCGCCGAATCCCCCTCCAGCTTGGCCATTGATCCTTGGGATCTGTCATTATATAAAGCCATTAATTGAACAATGTTCTGCTCTGACATGAGACTGCAGCCAGGCTGAGATGATATGGAACCAATACACACATCACACTTATGCGATTACCTAACTTTTTGAACAACACATGGGAATAAAATTAAGCTGTCCCTCATGGTGCAAAACATAATTTTCCTATTCAAAATTAAAAGCATGGAACTAAAAATTTACAATCTTAATATGTTATATATTAAATAATCTGAACTCGCCAAAACAGAACTCACATAATATGAAGCTGGAGAAGTCATATGCAACTTCTGTTTAAAAAGTTGATCAAAATTCATTCAACTTTAACAAGCCCATTACAGGTGCAAAGTAAACAGGCACTGTGTTAAAATGTAACTAGAGAAATACCACAAGACTTATGCTAACAATCTTAATGCATGGAAATAAACATAGCTGCAGTGATTTGCAGTAGAAAGGAATAGATAAAGATGCAAAACAATTGAAGGAAAAAAAAAAGAAATGCTGCCAAAGCACTACCTGCCTTAAGACAGAGCTTCTCCTTCGACTACGGACAGCAAAAGAGAGAGTACCACTGTATTAGTCGACAACCAATAAAAAAAAAACCAAATATGCTGCTACTCATCCAATGCTTTGCAACATTTCTCAGACATGTGTAGTTTAACTAAAGCTACTTATATTACACACTACCTTTTAGCAAATATAATGAAAAAAATAATTTTGAAATATCTATCGTTTATAATAAGTTTTCACATTTGTCATCAGTCATCTGACCTTCCATTTTAAATGCTGGCAATGCAATGAGCTACTGTCAAACAAACATTCATATTCTTCATAAGAACAGTTCTGTTGAAGATAGAATTGTCATTACATACTGGAACAAAAATATTCAACAGCAATATTATCATGCACTACACTAACAAACATAATTCATACACCCAAAACAGAAAAAAATCCATAACCAAATCAGTGAAAAGAATATATCAGGCAATCAGTATAAAGCAAAACAGAGCATTCACAAGTTAAATTCAATGCAAATACATACAAATTATACTTGCATTTCTATTAAGCAAATTAAAGGTTTGGAAAGATCAAGGAAATGCACTGCAACATCATACACATGGACATGCTCAATCTCTCTTTCCCACACACATTTGTAATAAGTTCACCTGAAATGAATTACAGATTACAAGCACACACAACACAGACCATGACAGCTGAATCAGGCCATAGAAAATTACATAACAATTTACATAAAACTATGACTGGATTAACAATCATTTGTTGTTCTTAAGGGTTCATGATAGTTATATACCATGTAAAGAAATGAAAAAAGAATGTTTTCTAACAATATCAGCTGTGATGCATGATAAACACTGTGTTAGACTGGCTCCCATGTATATTTGATTTCTCAAAGGCTGGCACCCATTGTTACAGCATAGACAAGAGTGCACATTGGGCTATAGTCTTGCAAAGTGAAAGATGCAATGGCTGACAAGTCTGACACTATCATCCAAATAAAGTGTTATCAAACACAATATTGGTAACCAGGTGGAAAATGGCAATTATGGAATTTAATGCATCAAATGAGGAATACTCTAAGTAGTGAATTGTCAATGTGGACATAGAGGTAGGGCATCTGAAGCCCTTTGATCCCATAAAGGAACAAATTTTGTGTCAGTGGAACAATTTTAAACATATTATGAATTGAACAATACACAACAAGAAGGTCAAGTAAGACTCCTACTGACTCAATCCCAAAAAGGAACAAATATTTGTGTGAGTGGAACAATATAAAACAACAAAATGACGACAGACTCCTAGTGACAACAGTTGAGTCCTAAGCTTATTCAGTGGTACATATATCACGATTATCTACCGGCATCTCTGGTTGCCAAAAAGTTTAATGTTCTGTGAGATGTATTGTAAGTCACATTCTGAACCCAAAGAACTGATATACTGACACAGCAAAGATTCCAATAAAAGAACACAAGACACCACAGAACCTGAAGAAAGCAGTCTTCTGGGATTTGGCACTGTGTATATGTGGTGTTAACCAACGTTTTGGAAGAACATATCGCCTCCATCTTCAGGGGTGAAGGAAAAATATACGAAATCCGCAAGCGAAGAGACTGTGAGAACCGATAAAACTCTGCTTCTTCCTTCTACCCTGAAGATGGAGGCGATACGTTCTTCCGAAATGTCGGTTAACACCACATATACACGGTGCCAAATCCCAGAAGACTGCTTTCTTCATAGTCACTGCCGTGAAAGCCTCAAATCTTACACCACAGAACCTGTTCAAGAGTATATCCTACATCATTGTCCCAGTATAGGCCTGAATGCTTAAGGGGAGGTGAGATGAGAGGTTAACTGCATTAATAGAATGTCCTACATCTCTAAATCTATCTAATGACTATGGTTATGGGATAGCACCTCCTAGAGAGATTCATCACATAAATCTGTTCTTGACTGGTTACTTATCCTGTAACCAATGAAATATGGTTTCTCTCCTTCCATCTAATAGTCTGAATATCCTTTACTGAACCATGGCTTATGCAGCTTCAATTTGTAATAACCTAGACTGTCTTTGTCTGCAAGTCTGGTATTTTCTCTAATAGTTTCCAAAGTGTTATCGATGTCCCCATCATAATATAAGTTCCCCAATGTCACAAATTTGATATTTTAACCTGATACTGTTTTAACATTCTATCTCATTTAGTTTCTTGAGACTGAATCTCTCCATGTCACAGTTTTCATACTCGTTTACCTACTGACAGTCTCCTTATAAGGACCAGGATATTTCTCCATCTTATTATTCATATTAGCTTTTTTATGCATTGCAATTTTCAAGGGAGTGGCATAATGAAAACACATCATTCACAGAATTGCATTAAGCCATGCTCTGGAATTCAAAACATCCCAAGTACTACAATAAACACACTAAGTACAATGGTTGGGTAAATTAGTACAGGCTGTGGGCTTCTGGAATGATCTGGCCAATTGATGGTTTCAAAAATTTGAAATGGTACTGCAGGCTAATGTACAAATCACCCATAGCCAAAAATCACATTGAAACTACCAGTCTCTCTTCAATTGGAACAGCTGCTCTGTATGCGGTATCCTTCCTCATAATTTTTGTACTGATTAAATTAAACAGGAATTCAGAATCTGCTGATGCCATGCAAGTAAACTGTATTTTCCATTAATTTCTCCCTCTTACAGGGTTAGTTTGTTTTACCTTTAATATACAACAGAATGCAAACAATAAAAATTGGTTATTCCCTTCTGTACACACAATGTTGTAAGAATAGTTGTCTGACACTGTAGTAAAAAATTTTAAGAATGACATGTTCACAAAAAATTAATCAGATATCACATACATCTAACACAGAAATAACATTCATCAACACTGACATTCACTGGCAAAATTATGAGACAACTTGCAAATTATTCCTTAAAACGAAGATAACCAAGTTTCAAATCTGCACAAATTCGACTACTCAGTTTTGGTGCCAGCTTAGGGTGAGAAATGAGACAGTGACAGATACAGTCGGTTTATTTTGATGTTCATGACTTCATGATGAGAACACATAAGAACAGTCACAGACACCAACAGCACAAATAAACTACTGCCTAATCAAACACAAATTGAAGCTTGAAACCGTAAACATGACTGGGACATATATTTGTTCCAATTTTCATGATCCTTCTAACACATTTCATTTTGCTTAAAATGCTTTATAAAAAAAATTATGTCATTCCATGCTCAATATTTCATCTATTTTTACAACAGGACTTCAACACTATATCAGAAAAATCCTGTTTGGCCACCCTATCTTAGTTTTCTTAAGGCCTATTGTGATTGCTCATTTAATTACACCAAAGAAAACAAAGACAGGGTTGACAACATTAAGATATATTACAAAGCAGTGATTCTCAACCTTCAGCAGCTTGCATCCCACCATTAATTTTCTCAAACAACAATCTGCTGTAGTAAACAAAAGAAAGAAAAATGCTTCTCTTTTCTGAAGTGAAAGTTTACAATTATGTACATTTTATTACTAGACTAATCGTTACTGGAAGCTCTTAAGAATATAAGAATTGTAAAAAACCTTTTATGTTTTATTAATAGCGTTGTATAAAACAGTGTCAGTTTTGTGTGAATTGTGGTTCTCATGATCTGTGGTTATGAAGAGGAGTGAAGAGGGCTCAAGAGAAAGTGACATGTTCCTCCAGAACACTGATTGACTTTTATTGGACCACATGGCCTTATATACCAGTAGAGAGAACCATTCACTTTTAGTTCTATTAGGAGAAATACAATTATGGTGCGGTATTAATTACAATCTTGTTCTTAGAACAGAGAAAAGTTTTTGTGTGGGTGAATTAATTGTTATTTTCAAGATTTCATATCCCACCTAGCCAAACATCAAATTCAACCAGTGAGATGCATCCCAACAGTTGAGAAACATTGTTCTGGAACAAGTGACAAAAAATAAAGGCAACAGTGTAATAAAATGGCATGTCTGACGTGACAAATATTATCAAATAATTTTCCATCCGTAACTTCTTTTTAATTATATAATGAGTGGATTCAAAATCTTACTCTTTGTGATATACTATGATGGTGATAAAATCACAAAGGACATGCTAGGTACAGCACAAAGCATGCATGGGAGATATGCGAGATACATACAGAATTTTATTTCAAAACCTGATTGGAAGACATTGCTTTGAGATCTCCGTCAGGTAGAGGTATAGTAAAAGCTACTGAGTCATTTCATGTTTGTAGCTTGTGTCTCAGAAATAAGAAATTGTGAAGCAAGGATGTGTGTTATGCTGTTTAAGGTTTGCATTTTATCAGAAAGTGACAGATTAAAAAAAGGCACATATGCATCAAGTTCTACTTCAAACTAGGCCAGATACAGAAACCCTGAACTGGCCTTTTGAGAAAAAACAACTCTATCTGATTGGTTTGCCCAGCTCAAAATTGGAGTGACAACTGAAGCATTGCTGAGTGTTTAGGTTACTCATCCATAAATAAAATGGATGAAAATGTGGCTTGAGTGCCAAGGTACCCTTTTCTTGAAAACAGATTTGTCACCATTTGCAACCTGGATAATGAGGTCGATATCTAATTCAGATTAGGCCTAAGTGATCTATCAAAAAATCTGAAGATGCTGCAAAATTCTGCTCCTATTTTCTGACTTATGAGCTAAAGCAGAATTGTAACACTGTGTCAGTACCTTCAGGTAAATCTTCAAAGACCAATAATTCCGACTGAAAGTCATCACTGGTGACAATATTCACAAGTTACACTTAAACATAGTTGCATAATATGGTTGTCTTGCTACTGCTAACAAAACTGGCTGCTAGAAGACTCTCAGTATTCATAATCTTTACAAGATTTGTCCTGAAATCAAATCTTGATTTTTGTCTAACAGAAGGAAAGTATTCCATATACATTCAGGTCAAATTATAAAAAATTAATCCTGGATATAATTTAGTTTATTCTGTACTTATTCGAATTGGGGTCCTCAGAGCAGCGTAACTATGAAGAATATGGTCTACTGAGCTGCAATACCATATGGTCACAACAGCTCTCTCTGAACTGCATGATGTTACAACCCAGATGACCATACTCATTATATGTATATAAAAAAAAAGAAGATAAAATTATCAATGTGCTTAATTAATAAAGCACTATGCCACAGAGACATATGGGAAGTGAATGTGCAGCCACACTGTTCTTGATCTCAGCACTAGATGGAGGTAAGCTGTCAGCTTCACTCACCAGCAGTTTTACCCCTGGGCAAAGCACCCCTGCTACCCATTGGATAGGAGGCTGGGTGGGGCCCAGAGCCAGTTTGGACACTGTGGAGTAGGAATCGAACCTGGACCGTCCAGCCTGTAGCCCACTGCTGTACAGACTGAGCTATGCTGGCTGCACTTATCAAGAACTGAGAAAAATAAACATCTGTAACCATTAAGTTAAAAAGCATCTAATTAAAATATACAAACACAACCTGCAGATCTCAAGAATGTGATTACCACACTTCTATCACGATTAATACTAAATCTTGCATGAGAAATATTCAAGTTTTGTTTGAAAATTTCAGCAAAGAGCATAGGAAATATGTAACCATAACTTCTATACACAATATATGAACATGCAACTCCTATAATGTATTTTGTATACCAAATATCATGACTTGCAAATTGTCATGTAACAACATAATATTAGCAATTAGAAACACATATTTAGGAAACAATGATGAATATAGATACAGGCAAACCTTACCTGTGGTTATACCTCTTCAATTTTTGCAACCCATATTTGGAATCCATTGACCCTTTGGACACGGGTAAGGATTCCAGATTGGCCATCAGTAAGTTGATGGATGACTTCAGTTCTTCAATATACAAAGATTCCATTTCTTTCAGAACAAATTTTGGCATCAGCTTCCGATTCTGTAAAGGGATCCATGGAATAAAATCTGTGATGTAAACTACCATTACAGCACCAGATATTATTCAGTCATATTTCAGCAAAGTGTATCCTTCAGACAACATGACAACCAAACACTGTGTAAGGAGGTTGGTATGGATGCAAACAAACAGAAAACTATGTATATGTTGCTGCCTCATCAACAGAATGCAGGTAAAAATCATGCATGGGTGTAAAACTTGGTGTCTGACATTAAGGGAGGAACACAGACTGAGGGTGTTTGAGAACAGGGTGCTGAGTAGAATATTTGGATTTAACAGAGATGAAGTGATGGCAGACTGGAGAAAACTACATAATGAGGAGTTTCATAACTTGTATTCTTCACCAAGTATAATTATAATGATCAAATGGAGGAGGATGAGATGGGCAGGGCATGTAGCATGAATGGGGAGAGGAGGAATGCATATAGGATGTTGGTGGCAAAGCCAGAAGGAAATAGACCACTGGGAAGACCAAGGCATGGGTGGGGGAATATTAAAATTGATCTTAGACTGGATGGGATGGTATAGAGTGGACTGATTTGGCTCAGGATAGGGTAATGAACCTTCAGGTTCCATAAAATGCTGGGAATTTCTTGGGTAGCTGCACAATTTATGGCTTCTCAAGGAGGGCTCAGCTCCATGAGTGAGTGAGTGAAACAGACATATATTAATTCAAAACGAAGTGCCATAACAACATCTGTCTGGCACCACCAGGATGTTTGTTTGGAACTTGTTCTGTGATATAAAATACCCTTCTTCTCCATCTAGCCCTCAACTGCCTATATCCTGCTCTGTATACTTAATTATGTATGTTTATATTATTCTTTTACCTTCTCCATTTCTGAAACTTTTTGCATTCTTCCATCTAGCTCTCTTCTTATTGCAGCGGCCTGTTCATCTGCAGAATCCAACTATGACAGAGAACATAATTACCAGAATAAAGTGATACACATCCCTTAGAACATGATATGCATGTTCCCATAGACCACATTATCAACAATTAGAAAATACTTGATGTTATCATAATATATACTATAGTTCTGTGACATCAGACATTGCAGAATTTAAGATCAGTCATATTACTTGCACCTATTTCTGTAAAACATCACCATCAAGCTTTCCGCACAAGTCATAATACTACATTAGCTAAGATATTCTAATTAAAATACTTCCAAAGCCACCATTTTACCACTTTCAATTTCTCTCAATACCTTAATAATAGTTGTAAAAATTTCAAACTTTATTTCCTTATAAAATATCACATCTTAGGTCCAATAATGGTAGAGCTGCTGGGACTACTGATCATAGAAATTTAAAATATGCCATGGTGGGAATTATGCAAATGCATGATGTCCATACGTCTGTACCAAGCTTCATAAAAACCAGTCATTTAGCACCTAATAATATTGATGTTCGTAGATGAGTCAACAAATAGACACAGATGCACAGCTCATTATTAGGGTTCTGAAGAAGCAATTTTAAAACCATGCAGACACCAGATTTTATTTAACAAGTTCCTCCACTTTCTTCTACCAAAATACTTCGAATGTGACTCATGTCTATAAACACATGTGCTGAAGTAAAACTGTAGTCTTTGTGGTCCCTTATAGATCAGAACAAAATTTCATTACTATTGTCACATGTGGGGTGTTGTGCCCCAGGTAATTAATGGGTATCATTTTATTTAACACGGGGTCAATTTTATGTTCAGTGATTCCTGCGTGATTCCACTGCTACTATTTCTCTCTGCCAGCTTTGGAACTCTGCTCACTTATATACCCGAGGGATGGATACCGACCAACAGTAAACACACACCACGTGACCCCTACCCACCGTTGCTGTGTGACATCACCACACATGCGTAAGCTGAAGAACACACAGGAAACACATGCCACGTGACAACCACCTACTGTTGATGTGTGATGTCACCGCTCCTGCACTAGCTGCCAGACACACGGAAAACACAGCTTGCTCTACTGTTGCGTGTGTGTATCGCAGGGTGTCTATGGAGCCACTGCCTGGCAATGTGTTGACATGTCACAATACAATTCAGTGTATAGACCTATGTAAGAGGACAGCTTACTATTGTGAATGACATGGTAGAAATTGCACTGTTCACAATTCGACACTGAGGCATAACAAAATTGATTGTTTTTTTTAAATACATACGATACTTAACAGTAGCTTCTGTACATCATATTGTGATGTGATGTCTGAAAGCCAGAATACTGGAGTCAGATTGGACATCAATTCCCTAGACAACGATTATTAACAGCACATTCCCAGTTCAACAGCTTCGGGTACTAGGGTTTTAACACACGCGGGGTAACTTCAATTGCTGAAACCTGATATCCACGGCAATGAATTGTTAAAAGCACATTAATGGCTAAGAATGCAATAACTGTACTGCTGAAAGAGGTGACTTCTACATGGTTCAACGAAACATTATAACTGGGGTGCAATTTTCCAGGCGGAAGAAGAACCAAGAAAGGACCCAAACAGAACTAGAAGAAGCCAGAAGTCAGAAGTGAAGTCTTTACTTTATGTGGCGAAGCTACAGTAACTTTTGGAATGTCATCATTACTCGAAGTTATGAAGAGTTCTAGTTACAGTAAGATTTAAAGTTTTATAATCAATTGTAGTCCCACCTGGTGCATATCCAATAAATTGACTCAGTGAGCCAAACCTGTGTCTAAAGTCACTAATACATGTGACAATATGCTCCTGTGTTTGGCAGCAAAGTAATATATATGATTAACCATTCATAGAGGATCTTTATGGTGACAGACCACAGGCAGTATATACTGTATACCATCTAGTTTCAAGCGTTCAAGAGTTTTCACACACAAGAATGTCAAAAACTAAGTCATGATATTATCTTTCAGAATGACGTACCAAGCTATGTTAGCTCAAGAGTGAAGGCAAATGGAGAGCAGCGAAAGCAATATGCCTCCAACCATACAATTTAACTGCTGGAGCACACGGTTCAATACCTGGCTGGTACAGTGCACATATAAACCCTGTGATCACTTTTCTTGTATGTTTACCCGTTCACCTCTGCGCCGTCTAAGTGAAACGTAGTTCGCCTTTCCTTTATTAGACACTATTTCATTACATATTTCGGCCTAAATGGCCACCTTCAGGTGTACAGTTTGTTGCAGTTCAGGAGTCTGCTGCTCACTGCAATGTGGTTTTCTTCCTCTTGTTATTTTTGGTTATGTAGATTGCACGTGGTTCTTTTTCTGTAACGTGTGATGCACTATGTTAGAGCTTCTGAAAGGTATATATGTCTATTCAGTTATAGTACATATGACTTTTTATTTTTATTTTTATTGCTAGTGGGGTGGGACTAAGTCCCTTGTACTGCGGCCCCTTCTGCCCTACTGTACCAGCCCCAGATGATAGGTGAGGGTGATTGTGGAGCAATTGGTGGAATGAAGATTGGCATGGGAAATTGAAGTACTAGGAGAAAACCTGCCCCAGCACCACTTTGTCCACCACAAATCTCATTTGACCAGACACGGGATCGAACCCAGGCCGCCGTGGTGGGAAGCCAGCGACTAACCGCTTGATCTATGGCGCGGCCTACATATGACTTTACTTACGGTTTTGTTCGGTTAACTGGTTTTGGCTGCCTTAAGACACTTAAGAGCGTTGACTGTTCTTGTTCGGGCGAAAACACCGCCTTGTGGCGGTCGGCCATCGTATTGGTTCGTTGAATGCTTTCGTGACGACAGCGTCAGCTACCAAATGAAATGCCTTGACTGGCCACTTCAAATACGTAGGACAAATCGGCACAACATTCAACACCAGATACAAGAGCACGTGTAAGGAATCAGAAAGAGCAGCAGCAGCTCAGGATATTCAAATCACATGCTACACAGGACACAAACACGGCACCATAGCAGATACCATGGACATCATAAGAACACACACAAAATGGAAATACCTAAATACTTGTATACTGGATAAATATTACATATACAAAGTCGGGGAAGATAACCTACAAATGAATGACACAGACACGGACATACATAACCTAAGCTACCTAATATTCAAAATACTACAGGAAACAAACACAAGATAGCAGCACACATCACACCACACACACGCGGGGCACGCGGGCATCCAAGGCAGCAGAACGATGGACATCACGAAAACAGACATAACGAACCACTGTGATGACTATAATGACCAACCAGCACGCAGTAGTTATCCCGCCCAACCAAGAACATTGACGGCAGGGACAACCAGTTAACAGAACAAACCCGTAAGTAATATCATATATCCAATAACTGAATATATATGTGTGTGTGTTAGCACACACGCACACCCCACTTGGAAAAGCTCTAACATAGTGCATCACACATTACAGAAAAGCCACCGTGTGCAACCTTACTTACTTACTTACAGAGCTGAGCCCTTCTTGAGAAGCCGAATCTGTAGCTACACAAGAATTTCCCAGCATTTTATGGGACCCGAAGGTTCATTACCGTGTTCACAAGAGCTCTCCACTGGTCCATATCCTGAGCCAGATCAGTCCAATCCATCCCATCCCATCCTATCTCTCGAAGATCCCACCTATGCCTTGGTCTTCCCAGTGGTCTTCTTCCTTCTGGCTTTCCCACCAATATTCTCCTATGCATTCCTCATCTCCCCCATTCGTGATACATGCCCTGCCCACCTCATCCTCCTTGACTTGATCATTCTAATTATACTTGGAGAAGAGTACACGTTATTAAGTTCCTCATTATGCAGTTTTGTCCAACCTCCTGTCACTTCATCCCTCTTCGGTCCAAATATTCTTAACACCCTGTTCTAGAATACCCTCAGTCTATGTTCCTCCCTTAATGTTAAGAGACCAAGGTTAACACCCATACAGAACCACAGGCAAAATTATAGTTTTGTATGTTCTAATTTTTATGTTTTTGGACAGCAGACAAGAAGACAAAAGGTTCTGGACTGAATGGTAGCAAGTGTTACCCGAGTTCAATCTCCTCTTAATTTCCTCCTCAAACAGGTTTTGATATGTTATCATCATTCCCAAATATCTGAACTGTGCCACATTTTCAAAACATTTGTTTCTTTCATGTGCAACCTACATAACCAAAAATAACAAGAGGCAATAACAATAAAAGGAAGAAAACAGTATTACAGTGAGCAGCAGACTCCTGAACTACAACAACCTGTACACTTCAAGATGGCCATTTAGGTCGAAATATATAGTGAAATGGTGTCCAATAAAGGAACAACGAACTATGTTGCACGTAGCAGAGACCCCTAAGTCAGATCAGTTTACAACCATGAATAATCATTAGTTCTTAATTTCTACCAGTCCTATTTGCTGAATTATATTGTGGCATTGAGACCTGTTGCTAGGTGGCGACCACAAGATAAGCGGCTGTTGCTAGGCAGCAGCTCGCAAACAACAAGAGACAAACAATGTTTTCTGAGCAGTCCACTCAGCAACAGTGGAATAGTGTTTTCTGTGTGGTCCATTTTGAGATGTTATAAGCAGGGCAATTGGAGCAATGACAATATGCTTATCTTCTATTAGAAACTTAACTGAATATAGGCATGATCTGCTTTGCAAAGCCTGTGCCAACAAAGGACTTGTATACAGCGCATAAGGAAGAAAGGAAGAATTTTTGATAACACGCTATAAGTGCGATATGTACATTTGACAAATGGCCAGGCATATTCATATGACACAAACGCATCTAATCAGAGAGGATATTACATAAGGACTATTACCACAAGGGAGCCTCAAGGGGTTAGCGCCAAGATGAACTGATTGGTAGTAAAGAGCCAGCCACAAAATAATTTTGACTTTGACTTTAACTTTAACAGTGAGTTAGTTGTCAGCAGCCAGTAAGAATGTGAGCACGAAAGCAGAGAACATTGTTGGGACCTGTCATAACTGACTCAGTACATGCTGTAATGAACTGCAGAGAGAGTGAATTAGTGATAGCGCTATAATTACTTGTAGTTACAATCTGTAACTGTTCAGTAAATCCAGTTACCAATCCAAATGCTGCCTACAGTCACTCTGTCTTGTGACTATATGATCAATATAATTAAGCCTCCTTGGACAACGCTGCTTAATAATGTAACAACAGTCTGGATTTTATTTTGTCTCTTAATTTCAAATCAACTGGATAAATAATAACAACTTGATTTCTACTCCTCTTCATCAACCACAAACAGATTTTTTGATGTTACTATTTAGTGCTGCATTTAGGTCACTTTGTATCATCAGAGATGTACCCTGTAACATAGCTGAGGTGTTTAGGTAATTATCGATTGGTAGTGTACAACAGAAGCACTATAAAAATTCATTTATTTAAAGTTTTTCAGACTCATGATGCTGATGACCTGTTTTTCATGAAAGCAGACAGCAATTATTAGTAAAAAGGTAATGGTAAAGTTGCCCCTGTCCTTAACTAATTAAGCACTAATTCATGAAGGAGTATCTGGTAGTGGATATATAGATCCACATTTACTTTACGCGGCATTTGTTGGAGGTGAGATGTCAGCTTCATGCCCGTACAACTTTACCCCTCCCCCCAGGGAAAGCGCCCAGGGTACCCATTGGGCAGGAGGCTGGGTTGGCCCCATGGAAAACAGAAAATTCTTGATCCTACTGAGACTCGAAGTCTGACCCTTTGATCATCCAGCCTGTGGCCAG
The DNA here is from genome assembly GCF_002891405.2 of Cryptotermes secundus. Classification (NCBI taxonomy): domain Eukaryota; kingdom Metazoa; phylum Arthropoda; class Insecta; order Blattodea; family Kalotermitidae; genus Cryptotermes; species Cryptotermes secundus. The sequence goes on from NW_019731581.1 coordinate 1,623,964, forward strand.
TCACTATACCGACTGAGTTATCCTGGCTCGTGAAATTATTAGTAGTGTTTCTCAACTCTTTTTCACCAGCCACCACTGTGGCTATAAACCTTCATACCATATTGATGACGTAATGGAATTGGAATCAGGGTATCTCCCAAGAGTCTCTAGTTTAAAGAAACAAGTGATATTGTACATAGATCATCAGAATCCTTTAGAATCTTCTAAGTGATGTACCACTATAAGCTGATACAGTTTTTACAGGGTTAAAATGATAGCATGGCCAACAGACGAATATATCAGTTGTGTACTTCCAGCTAACCTTTTGTCATATTTCAATTCAACTCAACTCAGAGAGGTTTATGCTGTCACAGTTTATGCCCTTTTAACCTTGTAGCACAGACATTTAAATACTGCATTTGTGAGTGGTCTGTGATAATATTTTTTAAGAGATATGATGATGAATTTTCACTGAAATCCTTTTGAAGATGGATTTATAAGCTTACCTTATAAGCACGCTGTATATGAGCATTGGAAGCAAGTGGGTTAGAGACTAACGTTTCTCCCTCAGTTCTTGCATGACAAAAGCCTATCTGAATAATTTAATTGGGGTCGACCCCTCCACGTTGTCCAATCCTTGATCATGTCTTTCTTGAGAAGTTTTTTATGTCGATGTAAGTCCACACTTGAAGTGTGGTCTGCACTTGCTGATGTCATCGTTCCACGTCATCTTCATGTCCATTTTGGTTTCGATTTCAGCCACATCTCTGTGGCTGGCGTCCTGCCGTTCTTGCTTTGCGGACAACTCTTCTTGCCGTGCTTTCCAATCGGCCTCCAATTTGGCCATCAACTCCTCGTGGTCGATCTCAGCCCTGGTCTGGTTGGTTCTAATTTTCTCTCGATGGCCAGCAAACCTTCTTGGGTGGTTTTTGTATTGGTCTCTCTCGTCTCTTGCATGACCTGCAGAGCGGCGTCTGTCTTAGCTTTGGCCTTTCTATCGGCCATCATTTGTTCTTGGCCAAATAACGGACGTTCCATCATCTTTTGTATGTCCATCTTGTGTCCGTCTTAATCACGTGTGTAAGTCCAATAATTCTTCTAAATTTGTTCCGATTAATCCCACTTCTGACACCAATTGTTGCATGTTGGGTACGTCACGCAACAATATATTGCACAAGTTTCTTCCAGTTTCATATATTTACTGGCAAATGGTCATTCAATACTAAAACTGGGAGATCATTGGTTTCTGCATTAAACATGACTTTCATAACAAGAAACAAGATTGTAAGTCGTTTTGGCTAACAGCATTAAGAAAACACTCTCAAGTATGAAGCCATATGTGGAGAAAAATGTCTGTCTTTCCCATGTTCACATAGTGAAATTCAACAAAATTTTTAAAAGAAGCTCCATATACCTGTAAGGCGTTGAACAACAGCTGGTGCTCAAACTTCTTGATTCCAAGAATTTGCTGGAACATATCATACAGCTGCTCCTTAGACAGGATAAGTTCACTGTTGAGGGACTGCTGTTGCATCCTAGATGGCCTTTTTGAATCGTCGTCACCTACTAGAAAAGAACTCATCACAGCAAATGGTAACCACTGAACAATCCTAAGCCATATAGTATGAAATCATAATACAGTGATAAGTTAATTACTTAATGGTTACAAGGGGCAATTACATATGCTGAACTAGAAAGGACTGGTGAATTGGCCATGATCTGTTTCAGTGTACTATTCTAGCAAATTTGCAGGAAAGACTGAGCTTAACCTCAAAAACCTAGTCAAGGTACCCAGTTCCCTTTCTATAATCTAAACTACATAATTCGGGATCAGTGGTGTCAAATCATTTGCGTGCCTTGAGCAAAATATGTCCCAAAATGCTGGGCATGCATAGTTTTGTTTCAAAGAACTACTACATGAAAAATAATAACTAAATTTAGGGTGGTCTGGGCAGACAGCAAACAACTGCAGGGTACAGAATGTTACACAAGGAAATGAGGTTTGGAACTTGGAATGTCACTTGTCTCTGTACGGTAAGGTTCACTGAAAACAGAATGAAGTATCACATTTATCTGGAGTACAGCAGGTCTGAAGATGAGAGTGCGAATGAATCAGTAATGATTATATTCCTTCTTATTGAAAAGAAATCATAATAATGAACCATGCGGTCTAGAAGGTAATGCTTTAGACTTATACTCGAAGGGTCCTTGGCTTAAATCTTGGCCGCAAATGACGGTCTTGTGATCTTCCTCAGTCAGCAAAATACCAGGATAATACCATGATTAGGACACAATCGCCTCCTTCCTAATCCTTTCCAATTCATTTACATCAGTCATCTCATCTTCCAAAAATATGTAACCATGATACTGACATCATTAAATTAACAAAAATAATCACCATTTAGGGACAGGAGTCACATCAGTAGTTAAGATGGCATAATTTATTGGTGATAGGATGTAAAATATTAGGGCATGCTGAAAAGGAATGCCTCACTCCTCACAATAATAGGACTGAATATTTCATAAAAGAAAATGGTACATTTCTTCAACTTTGTTTTTGAAATTTTACACAATTACTTAACAACATAATCACCTCTGTAGACTACATTCGCACCAACATTCAGGGAGATTCACAAGACTGTCAATATAAGACTTGGCATCCTGTTCGCAAGACCACATCTTGTACCCAATCTTGATTACACCGTTCAACAAGAACTGATAGTGATATTGGTCATGGTGGTGATGGTTGTTTTGATAATATGATGGTTGCTGTGATGGTGATGATACTGGTAATAATGTTGATGGTTGTGATAGTGATGGTAGTAATGATAATGGTCACAGTATTGTGATGGTGATGATTGTGAGCAATAAATGCCAATCAGTAGAACGTTTTCTGCGCTCAACATTTCCTTATACTGAAACATTTTCATATGTGTCATTCAGCTGTAATACTATGAAACTTCAATAAAAGTGTGGGAAAATCTAACATAATGTGTCCAATTTATTTCATTCATTACTTTTCTATTTCTGGGGGGAAAAAGACAAGAAAAATGGAGGCTCTATTTTTCAGCAAGCCCAAAGGAATGTTCATATGATAGTCTTTTGGTTGAGCTTGTCCCAAATAAAAAGAAATGTGATAATTCACAGGAGCCGCCTTTGAAGAAGTAGAGCATTTGTTCAGTCAACTCTCATTAAATACCTAAGTAACTCAATGGAAATGAATCATTCTTGGTAAGCTAATATTTGATCAGCTACACAAGACAGTACCAAAATATTTATAAACTCAAAGGTTTATCATCATGTGTGCTTCATCCAACTTCTGATCCCTGTGGTGAGCCAGATAAATGCAGCCTATACCCTCCCAAAATAGTTTTAACAGTCATTCTATCATCCTCCTGTCTCTGTCTAGTCATCCTGGTAGTCTTTTTCCTTCATACAGTCATGTGAATGAGTGGCTGTTGACAGGGTTTGGATTTGTAATTGGATTTATTGACCACTTATGGATCCTAACTACAAGTAATTATAAGAGTCTCATGGAATTACACACTGCAAATATCACTGTAAGGGAAAGGCCCTGCTACATTGTACTAATGCATTTGGCCCAATCCTTCATTCAGGAACTGTGATTGGATGCACAGGTATCTCACTGCCAGCACCACTTCTCAAGCCAAAAGTACCTTCCCGGGATCATATTCAGAGTTTTCCTGACACCCAAGTGACCTTCTGATGGTCCACGATGTAGTTTGGACAACACTTCATTTGCTTTGCTTGGAGGGAGAATTACCTGGGCTAATATTCATCATCTGTTGGCGGATTTGCAGTGACGCTATACTGTGCCGTTCCTAACAGCAAGGAATATCCAATGTGCCCAATAGCTTTTGTATGTGTGGCTGCAGTTGGCGATGTCTTTCCATTCTGGACGCTGTCCTATATCAACTTCCCCAGACTGGGCCTTATGTCTTGGTCATTCTCTTGTTTCCTTCTCAGAGAAGTTGGATCCCAGTTGGCTCCGACTACAGCTGCTGCAGGTTGTACTTGCTTGATTTCTGCAAGCGCCTTGACTTTTGTGGCCGTGGGTACACTCCTCAGCATGGTCGTTGGGAAAGGCCATCGGCATCATTCGTTTTCTGCCTTGACGGTGCTAGAAAGTGAAGTTATATTCTTGCAAGCGCTGAATCCAGCGTTCGGTTTGTTCTTCAAGTTTCTTAAAACCAATAAGCCAGGTTAATGCAGAGTGGTCAGTACGCATGTGGAACTCTTGTCCGTAGAGACAGATATGAAGATGTTCCAGTGTCCTCACGATTGCAAGTAGTTCCTGTCGGGTGATGCAGTATTTTATCTCGGCCTTCTTTGGCATCTTACACTTGTAGTACAGTTCTCGCTCCCGTCCGTCCTGTATTTGGGGAAGCAATTATCCAATCCGATGATACGCGCATCTGTGTCAAGGACGAACCTCTCTCTTGGCTGTGGGTAAGAAAGAATTGGGGCAGTAGAGAGGGCAATCTTTAGTGTGTGTATGGAAGGCAGCCACCACTTCTGGAGTCCAGTGGAAGGCTTGCTTCTCTGTGACTTCGGTCAGCAGTTTCCAAACGCTGGGTAAATGGAAATAAAACATCTGTTATATACCCATATGCTCGGGAAGGTTCCAATTTCCTGCATATTTTTCTGGATCAGCTATTCCCGCACAGATTTCAGCTTCTTGGGGTTGGTGGTTATTGACTTGTGTGGCACTTCTTTTGGGTGGAGCTTTAGGAAGGCTTCGCAGCATTCCACATTACATAATATCCTAATTTCTCACTTCTGAAACTCTTGATTTTGTTACACTGCACCAGCATGACAACTTTTTTTCAGTGTAATTTACAGTTACACTGCACATACAAAAACAAGTGTAAACAGACACACAAGTAGTATTTATGATAAAAAGACTAGGAACTAAGGCACATTATAGATCTGTAATAAAATATCTCAATCTAAATTTACATCATCAAGCTGGAAATGTTGTGCATAATAGCCACTTGATAATTGAAAGAAAATAAAAACAAAAAAGAAACTCCGTGGCCTGTTGTCCGCAAGCGAACTATACAGACCAAGGGACTGCCGCTTGTTTGTGAAAGACTGTAACTCTAATTACAGAAATAATAAAGTTATAACTTTATTACAATAATTAAAACAATCTTCAACAAAATATTACAAATCATCTTGCTTAATATAATAATGACAGAAAACAATAATTCAAAGTACCACCATTAACTACATACCAATATTATAGTAAGGAATATGAGGTCATTAAGGGAATAAACAAGAAAGACTGTGAGAGACTTGAAAATTAATGAACACAAAGGTTAAGTTATTCTGCTCATGTTGGAAAGTTTCTAATTCAATTCCCAAGGCAATTTATTTGGTAGATTTCTTTGACACTTCTCAGTGCCCTAAGAAAGTACTTTCAGGATCTGAGGGTCTCACTGCATTGGTTATGAAGAGTTCCATCTTCTGGGATATAATACTGGACTACATTGTGTTATATCTCAAAAGCTAGAACTCTTCACTCTGAGAATATTTGAAAAGAGATCATAAGTGTTTCTTTCCCAAATTCCACACTTTTCATCATTTTAATATCCACTGCTGTCCTTCCATTTGGAACTTTTGAAGATTTTAAAAGTATGTAATCTGACATGCCATTTCAAGGAAATATGAAACATTTTTTTCTTTCTAACAGGAAGAGTGAGTTAACAAGTGCCTCATCACGATTTATATACATAAGGTAAATATGAATGAGTTGATGTATACCTTTAAAAATACAGTCAAATTTTGCCATCCAAGATGTAAGTACAGTTTCCTTGCTTAGCCCATCAATCTCTGGCAGTGATCTGGAAGAATACATAAATAAGAAAATAAAATTATTGTTTCTCAGTTGAAGAAATAGTAATGACTACAGAGTATGCAGCTGATAATTTATGTTACTGAAGAGGAAAAGATGAATAAATCACTGAAAACATGGATAATCCAAAATACTGTTTTATATATAAATTTGAAAATGTATGTACAGAGTCCAGTTTGTTCAACTATCTGATAACGATAGAACTTATGGAAAATATGTACTGAATACAAAATGTATCTTTCATTTTCCCCTATAACTATTGTTCAGAAGAATTTTACACTCTGATAAATGCTTAAAAAGTTACATTCAGAAACACATAGATCATCAGAGTAAAGTGTCATTACTACTACGCATTTCTATAGCAACAGACACACAAAAATGGATGTTACAGAAGGAGTATAATCGCAAGTGTTCAGTTGGAAAATAAAAATTGTGGTCATGCGTCTCAAGGGACTAGTCGCCAAGATGAACTGATTGGCAGTAAACCTCCAGCCATAAAGTAACTCTGAACATTGAACAGCAACAGTTGATCGGTTGGTCAGTCAGTCAGTCAGTCAGTCAGTCATGAGCTGGAAATCAGCATTGACATTTAGTGGTTCACTGTGAGGAATATCCGTTGGTAGCAGCCGCTATCTAGCAATGACCATTGACATCAGAAGAACAAAAGTCTTTGTGCATAGTGTAGTTGTAATGATTTATATACTGTTTCTATTAGTGAGACTGTTATAATCATTTGTAGTTATGAGTTATAAGCTTTCAATAACTCCTATTATCAGTCCAAATCCAAGTCATTAATACGTGACAATGGTGTCACAAGTAGAAATGAATTGGACTTATTTTATTGTGCATCGTTGGAATGGAACCCACGTGGTGGATATTCATGGGGACCTTGGAAAGTCTGGCAGCCATCATAGTAAGGCTGGAAGCCAGGAAAAGGCCTTTCGAGAAACGATGGCGGCCATTCGGGAAAATATGAGATCTGGTCAAGAAGCGATGGAGGCCATTCAAGAAAAAATGTAAGCCAATTGGGAAAATAGGGAGGTCAGGATGGAGCTGTGGTAATTGTCAACTTCAGTTCATCAATATCTAGTGGAACACTTGTTCCTTTCATAATCCCACAGAAATAAATCACATGGAGTGAGAACAGGAGAGCGAGGAGACCACTTCATCTGCCCTTCACCTGCAGCTCCAGCTATTGAAATCCAACAGTTTGGTAGTGTGGCATTGTAAGGTTTCATGGAAACCTGTCTATGTAAAACTTGCCACACAGTCATTTTCGGCATCCGTAACTCAACGACTTTGCATCGGCGTTGATTTCTTTGCACTTCGATTGAAAGTTGCCTCCACCTGCCATACAGCCTCATCACTCACACGAGGATGACCCCTGCTTTTCTTCTCACAAATGTATCCCTGGTTTCCAAAGTTGTCAGACTACCTCTGTATTGATGCTTGAGGAGGTGGATCCATAAGAAACTGTTTTCTGAAGACCCGCTGAACACTGGTGCATAAATTTGTCTTCGCATACATTATGATTATATTACATAAACATCTTAAGATATTTCAGAAGTTGGGAATAAAATTAAGAAAATATAGATAATAATACACAATTTACGCAAAAAAAAAAATGAGAAAATAAATGGCCTGAAACATGACAGAGATCAATATATAAAATCGCTGTACTTCAGTTTAATCTTTTAGATTATGTTCCTAAAAAGTTCAGATGGAAAAGGCATCAGGCAAGGAATATCACTGTACATACCTAACACGCTTTTCAATGTTATTTCTGAACACTTCTCGGAAATCATGTTGTGAACAGGCGCCTGATTGTACCATCTTCAGCACTCTTTCAGACTTCAGGAACACCTCAAAGTAACTCTGTACGGCATTTTGGAAAGCCTCATCTGCCATAATCTGAGTGTCACCTTTCAGGAAGCTCTAAAATTGAAATTATAAACGTTTATCATTATCATGATAATACAATTGAAGACTTTGTGTCTTCAACTGATCTGAATCACAGAAAAAACAGAGGATGTGCAACTGACCTGGAAACGCCCCTGGATAGTTTCCAGTTGCTGTTTAGTGATCTTGGTATACCGTCGTGTCATGTCAGTTGGTTGCTTCGCATTAAATGGGTAAGTGATGCATCGTGATATGAACACATACAGCTGAATTCTTCGTTTACGTTCTTCTTCTTCCCTTTCCTGTTTGTCCTGCCAAAGTTCCAAAAAAGAAAATTTAACCATTTAAAATTTCTTTGCATTAAAGTGAGAAAGATTACATGTGTAATCACTGACTGTAATACTACTCTCTGCTTCCCTGAAGCTGTGGTTCCACAACTTTTGAAACATGAAACTGAATTCAAACCACATTTCAGAATCAGTGTCAATTATAGTACTTATTTTCTATGAACAATTAAGATGTAAAACGTGGTTTAAACAAGTATCTAACAGAATGAGACACAACTGTCAGGACATTAGGTATTCTGTACAGAATGCAAACACCTTGCTCATAACAGCAAGGTCTCAGACTTTACAAATAAATTGAAATAACAAGTAACAAAAATTGCAGGAAATTCTTTGCTTTCCTGTACATTATTTTGAATGCTTTCATATGAATAAGGACAAATTTAGAACTGCTGTTACAATGGCTAACTGCATAGTATCAAAGAATTGAAGTCAATGTAGATTCTGTATACATGCAATGTCATTATTTTATATTCTGCACAAAAACAACATATGAAGATCTAAATAAATTTTAAATATCTATCATGAAATTATTTACAAACATTTCCATATCACAGATGAGCTGAAAACTACAACCTTAATTTTGTTAACAGAATACAACTAAAAATGTTGGCTCATGAAACATCTTTCTTTGTCATGGCATTCTTACTAATTTTCAGCTGATTCGCAACTGTTCCTAACATTCAGACAGGCATACAGATACGATGACATGAGAGACACTTTCTTCATAAAAATTAAGTCACGATTTAAATTTGTACAATGTGTGAAATTAAATCTAGAATTGCCATGGCAAAAGCTGCATTTAGCAAGAAGAAGAATCTTTTTACTAGCAAATTGGACTTAAATTTGAGAAAGAAACTAGTGAAATGCTACATTTGGAGCATTGCTTTGTATGGGGCTGAAACTTGGATACTTAGGGCAGTAGATCAGAAACATCTGGAAAGTTTCGAAATGTGGTGTTGGAGAAGGATGGAGAAGATCAGTTGGACCGATTATGTGAGAAATGAAGAAGTGTTATTTAGGGTCAGTGAGCAGAGGAATATCCTACACGAAATAAGAAAATGGAAGGCTAATTGGATTGGTCATATCTTACATGGTAACTGCCTTCTAAAAGAAGTTATTGAAGGAAAGATAAAGGGGCGGATAGAAGTGACCAGAAGATGTAAGAAGATGCTGGATGACCTTGGGGACAGAAGAGGATATTTTTATTTGAAGGAGAAAGCTCTAGATCGCATCAAGTGGAGGAACTGTTTTGGAAGAGACTGTGGACCTGTCGTCTTGACAGATTACAGATGAATGAATGAATGAATGAATGAATGTGGAACTCAGAATTCAATATTGTAAGATAGTGCATAAACTGTCAGATACTATGTACCCTAACCGTAAACCAAAATTAGTATGTAAGATTTGTGGTTCTCACAGGAGTTCCATCTTCTGGGACATGACACTGTATAGTCCAGTGAAAATCACTGATGAATGAAGAAATATGTAGCCTGCATCTTCACAAATGATGAATAAGCCAAGTAAGAAAGAGACATAAAGAAGTCACAAGTATATCTGCTTGCTTCATGTTGGCTTTTTGCGGTCATGATGGCAGCGGCCGTGGCGATTTCACATAATATGATCAGGCATAAATGTTACTAACTCTAATAGCATTAATTACCGGGTAAACAGAATAAAAGTTGACTCTGCATATGAAAATACCTGCAGCTCAGCTTCGGCCTTCTCACTAACAACTGAGGGGCTGGGACTTGTAGCTCGAGGCAAAGAGTTGGTTCTGGATGCACCAGTGCTATGACTGAGGGTCTCGGTGGACACAGCACTAGCAGGTGAAAGTGACCTGAAATCAAAATTTTCTTAAACATTATAGGAGCATAACCAACACCTACAGAGAATTGAAATTCTTATTCCCTGTGGATATTGATAAATTAATATGTATGTAACATCATCTTTACAGACATTCACTGGCTCATATGAATAAATCTCATCCATCCTGTCACTGTTAATACAGTATGAACATCCTTGCCGAACTGAAAAAGCGACGATGAAGACCAGTTATTCACTCTGATGGTACGAAAGTACAGTGGACGCTGCTTATTGTAATCACTTCGGAGCACCATTTAATTAATAACAGAAACCCATGAAACAAGTCTGTAATTGTTTGCAACTGCTTACTGACGCAGAGTCGAAATATGTATATAAAAAGCTGTAAGTTGCCAGGAAAACCCAGGTGGATGACATACAGAATTACTGGGTTTTGGACTTTTTCTGTCGTCCGGAAATATAGGTAATAGAGGACACTCTAGGTAATAAAGGACACGACATTTCGGAAACTGGATCTGTTTCCGAAACGTCGTGTCCTCTATTACCTAGATTTCCNACGGTGTTCTCCCAGTCTTGCTAGAGCAAGGCACGTTGAGGGTTCGAGACAGATACCCTGCTTTACCAAATCCCAAGCCTCAGCTAGTCATCGCCCTGCCGAACCATACCCGAAAATTTCCCCCAAATTTGTAGCCACTGCAAGCTGGCGACTACTGGCACCCAAATAAATAATTCTACCTTCCCATAATCTCAAAACCCAAGAGAAGGGGAAGGAGGAAACAGAACGCCGGAGCATGCAATAAAAAACAGAAATCACCTCGGCCAAAAAAAGTCGCATGTCTCGGTTGCAATTCAAGACCATGTTTGTGTGTTTCTTCGATCACAAGGGGATAGTTCACTATGAATTCTTTGCACAAGAACGGTGAATCAACAATGTTATTTAGAAGTGCTGAGAAGGTTACGGGAATTTGTTCAGAAGAAGAGACCCGAACTGTGGCCTGACAAATGGATTCTCCAACATGACTGTGACCCTGCGCATGATGCGTTAAGAGGCAGAGTTCCTGGCTAAGAAATCCATTATAAAAATAAACCACCCACCTTATTCACCAGACTTAGCCCCCTGCGAATTTTGGATCTTAAAAAACACACACACACACAGAAGGGACAAAGATTTGCGGACTTTCTTGACTTCCAACGCAAAGTGATATGATAACGTTTCTGAGAGGTATCCCTGAAAACGATTTGCAAGACTGTTCCCGACAGTGACACCATCATCTCGCTAAGTGCATGGCTTCACAGAGAGAGAGAGAGTTTCGGAGGCGACAGCAGCCACTAGTGCACAGGTAAGCAAATTTTGCTTTCACAGAGCCATTCCGGGAATTAAATTTTTGCACCTTGTGTTTTATATTCATGACTGTCGTAGGTCTATGTTGTTGTTATGCATGGCCTATCTTTTCGAACACAGCAAAACCTACTACAGTCTGTCTTTTATGTGAAATTATGTTTCGCTGATCAACCCCAAAAAAATAATTACAACTCTAAGCAAAGTTACAGAGTTACAGAGGCCATGTGACCCAAGGAGTGTACTTCCTTCCATCACCGATCTCTGGGATCTTGGATTGGAATCCCGCTCGGGGAATGGACATGTGTCCACATTTAACTTTTCTCTTAAATGTTGTCCGTTTGCCGCGCCATAGATCAAGCGGTTAGTCGCTGGCTTTCCACCGCTGCGGCCCAGGTTCGATCCCAGGTCTGGTCAAATGGGATTTGTGGACAAAGTGGCGCTGGGGCAGGTTTTCTCCGAGTACTTCGGTTTCCCCTGCCAATCTTCATTCCACCAATTGCTCCACAATCACCCTCACCTATCATCTGGGGCTGTTACATTAGGCCAGAATTGGCCGAAGTACAAGGGACTTACTCCCACCCCACTAGCATTAAAAAATGTTGTCCGTCGTAGTTGATAGAAGCATTGTGATGGGCCAATCTCTGTCCAAAAGTCCTACTAAATTTATAAAAAGAACTCGAATTTCAGAAGATAATTCTGAACAGAAACAGAGCAGCGAGTTCAGTCCTTAAAGGCTGAATAAGAACTACGGGGAATGTTATTGAAGAGAGGGTAACTCCATGTTACTGTAATGATATTCAGATTTACCTTGGAAGGGTGGGAAGACTTCCGGGCACTTCGAGACTTCCGGTGCTAGGTTCATGATGGCGATGATGGCGGTGTTGCTGGTGTTGCTGGTGGTCTTCTTGTTGTTCCTCCTCGCTCTCCTCTTCCGACGAACTTGGATCAATCATTCTGACCGCTTACGCGCTTCGCACTCCTGGAACAGATGCAATGATCATACTGTGACAAAATGTACTGCCCTGTAAAATGCCTGTCAGCCCATCATGAAGGGCTCCGTTACTCTTAAGACCAAAGGAAATCTAACGCACCCAGCAAGAACAATATACAGGGTGTTTCACGACTTTAGGGCATAACAGCAGGAGGTGATTTCCTAGGTCTTTGTGATCAAAAAAGTTCATATAAACATGTGTCCGATTTTGGACGGTTACGGAGTTATGACCGTTTGAAACTCAGAATAGAAGGTAACGATTACTGACAATAAACGGAACAAAATAATAAACCAGAATAATACATGATACATTTAAAGTATGAATGTAAAGTTAACTTCGTGAAATTACCTTTAATTTGAATTTACTGGTGCTTAAAGCTGATTTTCGAAAATGTCACCGCCGGCCTCAACACAGGCTGCCGCTCGGTTGTGAACCCCGCCGGACATACCAAACCCCCCCGCCTTAGGTATCTCTCAAGTGTCGAGATAACGAGAACGCTCTGTCTGTAGCTGGCTAAAGATAGCGACCCGTCAGCTGACAGACGCGGTTCACACGATGACGTGTACGGGAATGAAAAAACGGTCACAACTCCGTAACCGTCCAAAATCGGACACATGTTTATATGAACTTTTTTGATCACAAAGACCTAGGAAATCACCTCCTGCAGTTATGCCTTAAAGTCGTGAAACACTGTATAACTGAAGAGGACGAACAAGAATTGTGGCTTATGCATGTGCAGTTCCGTTCAGAGAATTGCAGTGTGTGCTCTTCTGCGCCAATTTATCCAGCTGAAACCGTGACTTATAAGGATCCCACGTTTACGATGGTCCACCAAATGTCTAAAATACTTTATAAAATTAAATCTGATTCGGGACAGACCACTGAACTCAATCCATGAAAGGTGGGGAAAAGTGTGTCTATGCGTTTGTGACGAATTTGAGGTCCTAACAATGGTGACCACGAAGAGAACTGAATTGTGGGCCGTGATACCGTGCAGTTTATTACAGATTTACAAACATTTCCACTTCCGCACAGGAAGGAGTGAGATACCTCTATTCGTACAGACATTATGTAACTTCCGGTATAATTCTGTCTCCTTTGTCGGCGACCATCATTCTCGAAGGTGTCTCTTTCAAAAGAAATTTCTTTTAAAATGTATTTGTTTCTCTGCGAATTAAAACTAATTATCTGTGTTCCATAGCTACGTTTATAATAATATAAGATAAATGATAGAGAGTCTGGAACGTTTATACGGCTAGTAGTTCCAGTATTCGTTTTATTTTGGGGTAACTGTGTTTCTCCGTTTCAAATTTGGTATAATTTTAAATATGATTCGTCTCACTTAACATGTTTCGGCCGCATATGGGCTATCATCAGGTAAAATCCTTTTTGTTTCCGGGGAGATCACTGCACTCTTCACTTATCTATCGTCATTGTTCAGTTTTTAACTCACGACCAGAACGCTCTCAAGGAGCTAAACTTAGCACGGGCAGATATATCGATTGTCACAGTCTTCAATTCAGATAATTTAAAACCCCACATCAAGTTAATCAACGGTGTGACATATGCCTACACGGGAGCCAGGAGGCGCAAGGGGGGCACGTAGAATCTCTCAGATATGTGCAGAATGAACTGCAATAGAAATCCAATTTAGCTTCAATGCTGTATTAAAGTAAGTATTGTTATATGCACACCCACTGCTAGGCAACATGTTGTTGAACAGTTTCGGGGGAAGGCAGATTCTTGGGAAACACTCCAGGGGTTGTTATAATGAGTTTCACTGGATTATCTTTCATACTAGCAAAGCTACGCATAAACAGAACGCACTTATAAGATAGATAAAATATCCAAATATATTTAAGATCACTTCCGAGATGACATACTGTGTCACCTAATCTAAACATAGAAGAAGCATGTTTCTCTGAAACTTCGGTAAAAACATTACATGATGTTATATCCAAAAAGGCGATAATAAATCATCACCGCCGTGAAAATATCTCTCATACAAATAACTTTTCGTTCGTACAAATAGTAAATCTTGTCTTTCACTGCAGTGTGAAAGAACAGAGACTTGCCAATTTTTTGTTTCCTGTGCTTTCCTAAGAAACGAGAGTTCGAACGGAACAGGAAGCTGAGACTAGACTCTTGGTTGCAATTCTTCAAATAAAGATACAATGCAAAGGGTCATTATATGTTTTTCAAGAATGATATAACCTATGAAATGCGAAATTGTCTTCCGCAGAGCGAGACTATATAGCAATTGTATTTAATAACACTAAAGTTTACAAGAGCCAGTCACGTGAGCGGTCTAAGGCATGTACTGTCTTCGCTCGCTTGGAAACCGGGATCGTGGGTTCGAATCCCACTCAGGGCATAGATGTTTAGTTTGTGTGTGTGCGTTTTTCTGTGTTTGTGTACAGGTAGAGGCCTTGCGACGAGCTGATCACCCGCCCAAGGAGTCCTACCGAATGTGTAAGATCTACAAAAACCGAAGTGAACGGAGAAGTTCATAGAGGTAGGCCTAGGCCCACTGGGGCTGTAGTGCCAAGGAAAAAAGTCTACAAGAACAACTCAACCATCAGACTGGCACTTATGATGCTACAATGATTTTTACTTGAAATATATTCTGTATATATTGTCACGTGACTACAAATGGGGTTTGGATTGGTGACTCGATTTATCAACCACTTACGATACATACGACTCGTGATCACTTTACTGATCACTGACTCACACAGACCAGTGTCCTCAGTCTACTAGTCTCCACTAGCCGTTTACCGGCAACGGATTTTAACACGGGAACTGTAACAGTCTCACTGAATTATATACTGCATATATCACATATAAAGTCTTGTTCTGACAGGCGCATTCTTGCAACTCTTCTTTTTCACAGCCTCCCGTACAGAACTCCTGTCCACTAACTGGGTTAAAAGTCAAAGTTACTTAACGACTGGCGATTTACCGCCAATCAGTTCGTCTTGGCCTCAAGCACCTTGAGACTCACGGCCATAGATCTTATTACCCACCCCCCAAAGTCCTTGGCTAATAGTCCATATGTAACATCCCCTCTGATGAGAAGATGGGTTTTCTCTTATGAACATACTTGGCCTTTCGTCTAGAGTAGGTAGCCAATACTCGTAGCATGTTACTGAAAATTCTTTCCTTTGCACTATATACAAGTCCTCCGTCCGTGTCGGCTTCGCAAAGCAGGTCATGCCTATCTTACGTATCTCATACTACAACGGAGACTTAGTCGTTTGACTACCACAGTCAATAAGTTCGTGGAATGGCCGCAAAGCGTCGTACGGGAATTTACTGCCAATATGTTACAGAAATGTTTTCGGCAGCTATATCAACATTGGCAGACTTGCATAGCGTCCAACGGCAACCATTTTGAGGGCCGATGTGGATCTGCATAAGTGTATGTGAATACCTTGTAATCTGATGCGATAAAACCACATTCCACGAACTTAATGACTCTACCACGTTTATCCAGTTCTTAACACACAATAAATAACTGAATATTTTCGGATACATAGATGACATAACCTTGATACACTGTCACATGTGTTAGTGACTAGAGACGCGGTTTTGGAACGGTGAGTCGATTTATCGGATATTCACTAATCGTAATTACAAATGATTATAACACTTTCAGATGACTGTAAATGTAACACATAAATATCTGCTTACATTAGTCGTTGATAGGTAACAGATCTAAACAATGTCTATTCCTCTGCAAAGATTTTCCTATCCGTTTCCAATTCGCTCTGAACTTACTAAGTCTGAATCTGAGTCTCTTATATTACGACCGACGACCAGTCAGGCAGTCTCTCTTGGAATAAAGCACCCGTCTGGGGCTTATGACCAGATTTTTATTTCTGTCAAACAACTGTGGGTTTCTTTATATGGGGCGCTCTCTCACTGACGAGAGGACGGGTCTGTCCTTCACAGTTGCTGCTGGCCCTCACCAGCTCAGTCATTCTCGGGTCCGAGTCTCCTGGAACTCGAGACCATATTTTACTGTCTCAGATTCGAGACTTCCATTTTCGTCGCCTCCTACGACTCGCAGGGTCACGGCGGAGGTATTCGGGCGCACCTCCACGCGGCTTGCCCAAAGTCAAAGTTATTACGACCAACGGTCAGCCAGCCAGTCTGCCTTGGAATAAAGAACCCATCTGGGGGCTTAATACCAGATCTTTATTACTGTCAGTTACAAATTTGTTGACGTGGAGCGCTCTCTCTGACGAGAGGACGAATCTGCCGTTTGCCAGAGTAACAGAAGTATTAAGTATGTTGTCAATATGCACAATTTCATGCTGTTATATGTGTATACAACATATAAGAGGCCTCTGGACCTGTCAGTCCAGGCTCAGTACTTGTGACATTACAGTGACTTGTGTTTTCTTTGTGGTCTGTGCAACGCAACGGTAAAACTGTTTTTTTACACGGTCCGTGCTGCGCCTCTATAGAGATTCCCAGAATAACCAGCGGCAGTAGAAGCTAGGATTAGTTGAGTACATATTCGGACAGCGTGATTAAAGACTAAGTGAGAAGACGATTTCATAGTGAGTTCAAGTGCTAGTTTCTGTGTTGATATCCGTTGCCAGGATACGACCAGTGAAGACGGAGGATCGAAGTGCGTGTGCAGCGGTGAACTGAAAGTGTGCAGAATAGAGATAGCGTTATAATTGAGTGTGACTTGGAGAACTTGTAACCGAAATGCAAACAAATCCAATCGTCCGATCTAGAAGTCGCTATTTTCGTCCCGCGGTACCACCCTACACGTGACAATATAAAAGTGAAAGCAAATACATCAACATATCAGTAAAAGGGGCACACGCCTGACCCAGGAAAACCACGCACAAGGAATTCATAAGTACACAGTAACACACATACAGACATATATAGGAGGAAACTGTACAGAATTATAATAAATCTGGCATTGACAATCATATATTATACATCACAAAATATGTATGAACACCGCAGAATAAAAATGGCATGTAAAGAATTCGAGCGTACATTTTAAATACAATAACTGCCCGTTAATAACTACGTGCGAACATTTGCAGTGTAGCGATTCCTTCAGTTAATATTTGCCTGATGATGACCTCGTAGCAAAGAACGACTCTTGAAGGCATTTTATTAATTTTAAGTGTAATTTTAATTGACATTTAAAGTAAAAAAGTGTCTGTATTTATAGACGGAAGTGAGTGTGTTATATCTTTGGAAAAAATAAATTTCTGTGGAACTCCCACATTTTGAACTGGACACATAAGGCCCGTTTCAGGGAGGAGCTTCCCCTTGTGAGTTTGGGTTCGAAGAAGCTCGCTAATTCGCAGGAATCATTTGCCAAAGTTAGTCATCTTCCAACTTCTGAAGTTTGCGGATGCAAATCTGCATCACGTTGTCAGTCAGAACTTGTTCATGGTTAAATTTTATACAAGTTACATTTACTATAAATGGAGCGAGTTATTGAAAGTCTCCAATAAACCAAGAATAACCCTAGTATTAAGGAGTAATTCTTTCAGCAAGTGAAGCAACCGAATAGGCATTATTAACTCAAAGTGAACAATAAATATACAGGGTGATTCATATAGAACCGGCACGACGAAATGAGCTGTAATATAAAATATACCATAGATATTAAAGTAATTTACACATATCTTATCTTGGATTGTGTGCCGTGATCAGAGCAGGTGTTGAAAGTGTCCGTCGTTTTCAAGTAGACACTAGAGTGAAACTGCGACGGCATAAGTTTCTTCTTGTCCTGTCGGATCGAGGCCCGTTTTATCCTGAGACTAGAGCTCACCTCTTCCAACACCTGAACAAACCGGCTAATCCAGATAACTCACCTGAGAAGACACTATCCCGATTATAAGCTGTATGTATGCTTACTGGCGCCCAACAGTCACTGTCCTACCTTCCAAATACAAACCTGTTCAACAAGGATGGGCGGAAGGTGGTCGGAGAAACATCCAAGACGTGATCGGGCGGTAGCAGCAATGCAAGGTGAGAATTATCATTGAAGGGAAACAGTTATAGAAGTGTCGCGGAGCAGTCATGAAGGTGACGCTACAACGCGGAGCAGTCACGAAGGTGAAGCTACAAGGTAGAGCAGTCACGAAGGTGACGCTATTGTGACGCTACAAGGTAGAGCAGTCACGAAGGTGACGCTACAAGGTGGAGCAGTCACGAAGGTGACGCTACAACCCGGAGTAGTCACGAAGGTGAAGGTATTGTGACGCTACAAGGTAGATCAGTCACGAAGGTGACGCTACAAGGTAGAGCAGTCATGAAGGTGACGCTATTGTGACGCTACAGAGCAGTCACGAAGGTGAAGCTATTGTGACGCTACAAGGTAGAGCATTCATGAAGGTGACGCTATTGTGACGCTACAAGGTAGAGCAGTCACGAAGGTGACGCTACAAGGTGGAGCAGTCACGAAGGTGACGCTACAACGCGGAGCAGTCACGAAGGTGAAGGTATTGTGACGCTACAAGGTAGATCAGTCACGAAGGTGACGCTACAAGGTAGAGCAGTCATGAAGGTGACGCTATTGTGACGCTACAGAGCAGTCACGAAGGTGAAGCTATTGTGACGCTACAAGGTAGAGCATTCATGAAGGTGACGCTATTGTGACGCTACAAGGTAGAGCAGTCACGAAGGTGACGCTACAAGGTGGAGCAGTCACGAAGGTGACGCTACAACGCGGAGCAGTCACGAAGGTGAAGGTATTGTGACGCTACAAGGTAGATCAGTCACGAAGGTGACGCTACAAGGTAGAGCAGTCATGAAGGTGACGCTATTGTGACGCTACAGAGCAGTCACGAAGGTGAAGCTATTGTGACGCTACAAGGTAGAGCATTCATGAAGGTGACGCTATTGTGACGCTACAAGGTAGAGCAGTCACGAAGGTGACGCTACAAGGTGGAGCAGTCACGAAGGTGACGCTACAACGCGGAGCAGTCACGAAGGTGAAGGTATTGTGACGCTACAAGGTAGATCAGTCACGAAGGTGACGCTACAAGGTAGAGCAGTCATGAAGGTGACGCTATTGTGACGCTACAGAGCAGTCACGAAGGTGAAGCTATTGTGACGCTACAAGGTAGAGCATTCATGAAGGTGACGCTATTGTGACGCTACAAGGTAGAGCAGTCACGAAGGTGACGCTACAAGGTGGAGCAGTCACGAAGGTGACGCTACAACCCGGAGTAGTCACGAAGGTGACGCAACAAGGTGGAGAAGTCACATGATTCGCAATGTAATTTGTAAGTTCTATCAGTCGTGACCTTTTAAGTAAACAGGGCCTTGTAGATTTTGATACAATAAAGTCATATCTCATACATGTTTATTCCTGAAGTATTAGCAAATGTGAAGCCCCTCCAAAACAAAACAAAGCACTGTGACGACAGTGTCACTTTAATGCAGAGTGGCTATCAAAACATGACAATAACAGGTCGTTGTAAAGTGTACCGCTAAAGTTTTACTTTGTCGTGCGGTTAGGTGAAAGCAGTATGACGTCATGCAAGAACAGTTCAGTCATATCAGCAAAATGTGGACAAATTTACGAAGCTCAACTGCCGACAGTTATCTTGTGATAACCAGGGCCCGGATTTTGATGACCTGAAAATATTCAACTAAGACCTATAAAATGACCGAAAAAATGCAGAAAAATGACCTAAAGGAGAAAAGAAAGAACACTTCGCTTCCATATTATTCATATTTCAGAAAACATATGAAGAAAAATTCCCTAAAATGGCCAAAAATTACAAGAAATACCATTAAAAGCCCCCAAAATGTACCAAAAAAGTACCCCAAAGATGAAAAAAAATGACCTTAAACCTAAAAATGTCAAAAAATGACAAAATTACCTATAAAATTTACATTTCTGTAACCAGCAGCTCATATCCGAGATTTATATATTTAAGAGCATCGCATAGGACACAAGGAGAAAAAAGATGACATATCATAAAAATCCGGGCCCTGTTGATAACCAAAAGAAGCGAGGAACAACAAGCGTTCTGCAGATTAGTACTGACTTTTCATGATGTTAGCACCACCACAGAATGGAAATTCGCCTTTATTACTCGTTGCGTTTATAAATTCAAAATTAGGATCCAAAATCCATGTGCGTGCACGAACGTGGCAGAACTGGCTGAAAGTTCTACAATTTCTTTTGTGAAATGAAGGCAGTGGCGCATTTCTGTTGCATACGATGCATCAAATAAAGACAGTTTAAAATTCGTATCCATTTCATAATTTGTTCAGGAGAGGGCTAAAACTGCCGCGCGTTCTGAGGCATGAACTGTTTTCGCTCGCTCTAACTCTGGGATCGTGGGTTCGAATATCACTCAAGGCACGAATGTCTGTGTATGCGTTTATTCTGTCTTAGTGTTTTCCTGTTTGTAGGTAGCGGCCTTGCGGCGGGCTGATCACCATCTCTGCAAAGGAAATGATTAAGTAATTGAAGAAGAGGCCAGGGCCCAATAAAGGGCTGTAGAACCACTGACGGATGAATGAGGGGTAAAATTTTGGAAATTCTTACATTTTTGAATATTCCAATGAAACACCGGGGGCGATTACTCTTAAGCTTAATGAGTCTCTCTAAACAGGTCTGTCGGGAAAATTTAGTTTCGTACGCTGCAGACAAGTGCTTAATTGAAGAAAGCAGTCTTCTGGGATTTGGCACCGTGTATATGTGGTGTTAACCGANATAATGTAATTTGAAAGGGTCTATTTTAATAAAATATATTTATTTGAAATGCCCGAAATTATCCCTGCAGGGACACTAGCTGTATTTCAATAAAACACACAATTCAACAATTCATGCACTAGGATATCCGAACAACATGCATTGCGCAAACAGTCTCTATGGTCAGTGATGTCCCAGTTTCTGAAGTCTATTCTGTACCTGGACTCAAGTTATTTCTCTTATGTCACGTAATGAAGAAATCAGAGAATGTCAACAAAATACAATGAAATTACTCCTCCATCCACCCAGTCACGTTTGACCGACTTCTACGGTTCCGTAGGCTTCAATTATTGATTAGTGGGTCGTCCCGCCTGTGGAGACCCAATTCTGATATTCATCAACATGGCTACCAGAAGTTCGCGTTTAAAGCAAGCAAGTCAATAGCCGACAAATGTCGTAAATACTCGTTCAAAGGAACTGAACATGATAGAGTTAATGTTATTAATGTCATGTAGGCCTAAAGTAACAAAACATGAACTTTCTTTTCTTGCAAGACGGCTTACAACTCCGACCAGGTCTGGAAACTGACATTCTGAAATCCTATGTTTTCTCACGAACTGTATCAATTTTGTGTCATTTTAATAGGAATAATAAAATGAAAATAAACGTTAATGTTTTAAACTTGCAGATGATCGTTGACAAAGATGCAAATAGAATGTATGACTCAATCAATGACAAATTTAAGTAGATAATTTTATTAGTGTGTAAATTATGCCGGTAACCTATTTTATAGTAATATACAAGATAGTTTTTGGCTTTTATGTCCGTGCAATTAAAATAAGAGATGGGAGATACTTCGTTTTTCTTTCAGTTTCTTCACAACGTGAGGCCCTAAGAGTAATGTATGCAGCTTACACTGGGACTGGATCTCAGTTTTTGTTCGGGAATTCTAATCCCACTAGGGACAGTATTTGTGTCTGTTTTTCTTTAGTACTTCTGTCGTCCTGTTTTGAGAGAAGTCACCCCTCGAATGAATAAAGATTAAGAGTGGAAAATATTAAAAGAGAGTTGAGAGAAAGTAAAAAATTAACAGAAGCCTTAGAAGTGGGCCCTATATGCTTCATCAGAAATTACACATTCATGGTGAAGCAATATAAGTGGTACTGAGAGCAAAGGATTGAATTTCAAGAAGCATTTGTCGAGGGATTGAATTGTTGGCTCTTGCTACCAACAAATACACACAGAAATTGAAACGGCTGACCTAGTCTGCATCGCAGTATTATCTGAGGATTCCTTCAAGAGAAGAAAAACAGCATTATAAAATTGCTTAGTCAATTTTAACATCAATCCTTAAATTAATTAATTATAATGTTAAGCGAGAACTAAGGAATGCAGTGTGTATGGTCCAATGATTGAGGTTATATCTTCTTCTTCTGTTGCTCCCACTTGGACCATATGGCATCCGTGAAACTTTTCGTTTCACTTCAGTTTCTTAATCTAAGATAGTCGGTAGGATTCGTTGGATGGATGATTAGCCCGTCACATGGTCGCTACCTAACACAACCACAGAATAAAGGCAAGACATCCATGCCTTAAGTGTGATTGTAACTTATGATTCCAGTGTTCCAGAGAGAGAAGACATTCCATGCCTAGATCATGCGGCCACTGTGATCGGTTATTTCTTTCTGAGGGATCCAAAATGTAGGTGTATCCCCATTACCTGAAGACGGAAATAGATCCACTTTCCGGAAAGTTGTTTATTCTAGCTTTGAGAACACAGGTCGATGGACAAAGTCCATACACCCCGTAATTCGAACCCGTCTGAATACTGCTAGAATGTGAGGCTTTAGGTTACAACCGCACTTTCTAGGTTCAGTCCAGAAATAAACGTTTGTCTTGTTGGATTTCAGGATCTCAGCGGTGACTGTCAAGAGCTCTGTCTTGTAGGATGTGAGACCGTGTAGTCTGGCAGATGTCCACCAAGTTCTCGGAGGAACGTACTGCTTTCAATCTTCATTGTCGCTCTGCTTACAGCCTCTATCTTGCTTCTTTTTGATATGGCTTATTCTTCGGTTCTGAAGACAGGGGCAGTATATTCTGCCGAAACGCTGGTGGACTTCGGTTAATGTTTTTTTGTTTCTTTTCTGAACAAATCAATTTTCCTTTCCATGTAAGTATTTTCATCACTACGCACCTCCTATTCCAGTAAGAGAGGATCGGAATTACCGGGTTTTAGGACTTGCCCATCGTCCGGTATTCATCAAGAAATATCCACGAAGGTGAAGAAAAACCAGAGACCCGGATGATGGACAAGTCAGAAGACCAAATAAATCTGAGTATTATACACCTTCGTCAGAACCCTTTAGAATCTAATATGGAGATCACCAATTTTTCAATTGTATCTACACACACATTAGTCAGTAGAGTAGTTTCCTCTTCTAGAGAGTTTGCTGACGCTACCCTATGAATATTCCATTAATTCAATACAAAGATGGCGTAACAGCGAAAACAAGATTGGGAGATTTATGACGTCTGCATTCAATATAAATCCTATTATCAGACTATTCTGCTCTGCGACGTGGATTTGGTAGTAGTAGCAGCAGCAGGAGTAGTAGTAGTATTCCGTGTGGAGGCGTGGTCGAATACCTCCACCGTGACCTTGAGAGTCGTAGAAGGCGAAGAAAGGGGAAGTCCCAAATCTGAGACGGTAAAATATGGTCGTGAGTCTCACGATATTCGGACCCGAGAAAGGCTGTGCTGGCAGGGGCCAGCAGCATGTACAAATTATAGACGCGTCCTCTCGTCACAGAGGGCGTCCACAAAAAAACAAGACCGTAACTGTCAAACAGTAATAAATATCTGGTCATGAGCCCCAGATGGACAGTCAGTCACAATGTGAATTTGACTGTGACTTGCGATGTGGCAGTAGCAGGACGGAGAAAGGTAATGAGAGTGGAAAGCGTCCTAATGATTAGTGAAGTGGGCAGAATAGCGACAAAGCTATAATTGTTATATAGCTATAGCTATAGTGGTTAAGAGATACTGTACAAGACGGTGTTAATAAATCCAGTCATTCTATCCAAAGCCTGTCATTTTTCGTCAAGGAAACCCGTACACGTGATAATATTATTAATGTTACAGATCTCTAGAAAAATGTTGTAGACGTCTATAGAACTTCAGGGAATATCCGTCAGAAGTTTAAATTATTAACTGGATGGCAAGAAAGAATTCTCTGCCAAATTTACGAAATAGTGGATATCATGCCGCTAGGCAATCTGTTGGTAAACAAATTCCCACGAAGACAAATTCTTGGTAAACAATCCGTTGCTATGAAGAAAGTCGTCTTCTGGGTTTAGGCGCCGTGTATTCTTCGTTTTGGCCGACGTTTCGGAGGAACGTATCGCCTCCATCTTCAGAGCAGTTGAATGGCTTGGAATGCAGAGAGCAGTAGCTGTAGTTATAGGAAATGAAAGGCGCTGCAGCCTCCGAAACGTCGGCCAAAACGAAGAATACACGGCGCCTAAACCCAGAAGACGACTTTCTTCATAGTCATCGCCGTGAAAACTTCAAAACTTACAATCCGTTGCTAGGTTACGCAACAATAAATGAGGCTTTGTTTTGTATGCTGTCCGCTCCAAGCAGCGGTGGAACAACGGAGTTATGCAACCCGTTTTTAAGCAACGGCTAGGTAAACTCACTTCAACATAAGCGGTGACGTCATCAACAGAGACGGTGTTTTCCGTGTGGTCTGTGCAGAGTGCTTATAAAAGAAGTGAATGCAGTGACAGAGTTAGTTCAGGAGGGCAGTTACGAGTCCGTCCTAAGCTGAAGGAGTGAGTTCAGAAGAAGTTTTACTTCCAAGGTTCCAGAGTGATTGAATATGAAACAGCAAGGAGACTTCAAGTGTTAGTTTCTGTGTTGAGATCAGCTGCCAGTAGACGAGTGAAGACGGACAGCCCTAGTGAGTGTGCAACGGTGAATAGAAAATTGTGTAAATCAGCGATAGCGCTGTATTTAATTGTGATTAAGAGAATTTGTAACCAAGGTGCTGATAAATCCAATCATTCTAACTAGAAACCTTTAATTTCGTCACTCGTACCAACCTATATATGGCAAAATTTTCAACTTTTATTTCGATAATGATCAAAAATCTGTTCATTAATTAAGAAATTTATTTTAAATAAAAAATCAAATATTGACGAAATAAAATATTTATTAAAATAAAATAAAAAATCAAATAATGATCCCAAATCTGTTCATCAATTAAGAAATTTTATTAAATAAAAAATCAAATATTGACGAAATTAAATATTTATTAAAATTTCGAAGTAGAATATCAATACTGAATGAACATGGGTATATCCATGTATTATTTACGCTTTGTTTCTCCTCTAGGGCATTCTTAACCAATATTCAAAAGTAGTGAGCAAAATTTCTCTAAGTCCACTTGCCGTGGTATCGCTACCTGTACGAGGATATTTCTTGATGAAAGCATTCCCAGTGCTCAACACTAACAGCACCTTAATTTGGGGGGAGAAAGTTGAGGTGTGGGGGAAAAAATTGTTTTCAATTTCATTTTTCTTTCCATGAATTTGTAGACATTGTGAATTTCTTAAACAAGTACTTAGTAATGTTTCTACCTTTAAGCTCCCGACGACATTCGTGGTCACTGCTTTAAAGGCACTCCAAACCTCCTTCTTCACTTAACATTTCCAACACACGCGCTGTCTTTCAGGATTTCTATAATTTTTGGGCCCACAAATAAACTTTCATTGATTTAGCTTCACTGATCCTCGAACACTCCTATTTCAGAGATGAAGAGCGTACTGCACTTTCTGATCCACAGCCTTAACAAAACCAAACTTGCTAAAATGTGTTGGCAAGAAAATTTTTCCTGACTAACCGGAGGCTGTTTGGAGACATAGTCTCTTCTTTCCTCTTTTACCCTAGACTCAGCATTTGTCGAAGTGTTTACTTGGACAATAAATCACATGTGCTCAGCTGTCCCATTAACGGGGGAAATAGAATTTTTGGTGACCCAGCTCTACTCTGAGACATGCCAAGAATATTTTTCACATTGAATACCTTTGAAAAAAATCATACTGTCATATTATTTTCCTTCATATGAATGAGATGTTCTAGTGGAACTTATTTCAAATGTGGAGCATCACAGCTTTCAAATTCAGTTTCGAGGTATCGACAAATAGGAGTCATTCGTCTGGATCATGCTAGTGGCCAAGAAACACCATAAGACAGTACACATTTTCACAATGAACTAAATTGCTTTCCTGAGCAAAAAAGAATGGTTTAAAAGTCTTTCTGACCTCTGCAGAACAAAGTTATCTTACTGCAATTTTCTTTCAGACAGGAAGTTAAAAGTTCGAACTGATTTTCTTTTGAAGAAAGCAGTCTTCTGGGACTTGGCACCGTGTATATGTGGTGCTAACCGACATTTCGGAGGAACGTATCGCCTCCATCTTCAGGGTAGAAGAAAAAATATAAGAAATCTGCAAGCGAAGAGACCGTGAGAACCGGTAAAAGCAGACTGCTTTCTTCATAGTCACCGCCGTGAAAGCCTCAAATCTTACATGATTTTCTTTTGTTAAATTCAGACCCTGTAAAAACACTAAGTTCTTCTTGCGATATTAAATGAAGTTCTGCTAAGGAAGGAGATTGGTGAAACAGTAGATGAATACCGCGTTGATATTTCATCGGTAAACCACGTTGAGCTACTCATTATATTATTTCACACAACTTTAATTTCTTCACCTGAACTTAAGATTTTCGGTGGCCTTGGTACAGGCAAATCTTCAATTAGTAAAAGATCCGTAATAACTTCTACTAAATTTCGGTATTGTCCCGTATGATTAGACTTTGCAATTGTGTCTAATATGTGTCAAATAGGAGTAACAACCCTTTAAAGGGTTCTGCGGCTACCTTAATTTCATCGAAAGAGCGAATGGCATTCGACAACACCCAATTAGCCTTCCTACGAGAAGTCAGACACGTAATACTTCAAATACAATATGTCCTCGGTTTTTTCGAAGATTCCCACAACATTTTGAATAGGTGGAGGAACTACTTCTCTCAGTTATTGAATGTACATAGGGTCAGTGATGTTAGGCAGACAGAAATCGATACAGCTGAGCCGTTAATACCTGATCCTAGCCCTTTTGAGGTTGAAATTGCTATTGCAAAATTGAAAAGGTATAAATCGCCAGGTAGTGATCAAATTCCGGCAGAACTTGTCCAAGCAGGAGGCGAAATATTACGTTCTAAGATCCACAAGCTAATTACTTCAATTTGGCGTAAGGAAAAATTGCCTGATCAGTGGAAGGAGTCTATTATTGTACCAGTTCACAAGAAGGGTGATAAACTGACTGTAGTAATTATCGTGGGATATCACTGCTATTAACTTCATATAAAATTTTGTCCAATATTCTTCTCTCAAGGTTAAGTCCATATATAGATGAAATTATTGGGGATCATCAGTGTGGGTTTCGACGTAACAGATCAAATACAGATCAGATCTCTGCATTCGTCAGATATTGGAGAAAAAATGGGAGTACAGTGAGACAGTACATTAGCTATTCATAGACTTCAAGAAAGCCTATGATTCAGTTAGGAGGGAAGTATTGTACAGTATTCTGATGGAGTTTGGGATTCCCATGAAACTAGTTAGGCTCATTAAAATGTGTTTAAACGAAATGTATAGTAAAGTCCGTGTAGATAAAGAGTTGTCTGATAAACTTCCAACCCAGAATGGTCTAAAACAAGGAGATGCTTTATCGCCACTGCTTTTCAACTTTGCATTAGAATGTACCATTAGGAAGGTCCAGGAAAACCAGGTGGGACTGAAATTAAATGGGACACATCAGCTGTTGGTCTATGCTGGTGATGTGAATCTACTGGGTGATAATGTAGATACCATAAAGAGAAACACACAAACTTTAACTGACGCAAGTAAAGAGGTTGGTCTAGAAGTAAACACAGAGAAAACTAAGTAATCGTTGCTGCCTCGTCAGGAAAAGGCAGGGCAAAATCGTGACATAAAGATAGCTAACAGATATTTTGAAAATGTGGCACAGTTCAGATGTTTGGGAACGACGATAACAAATCAAAACCTGATTCAGGAGAAAATTAAAAGGCGATTGAACTCGGGTAATGGTTGCTACCATTCAGTCCAGAACCTTTTGTCTTTCCATCTGCTGTCCAAAAACATCAAAATTTGAATATAATAAATTATAATTTTGCCTGTGGTTCTGTATGGGTGTGAAACTTGGTCTCTGACATTAAGGTAGGAACACAGACTGGGGGTGTTTGAGAACAGGGCGTTGAGGACAATATTTGGACCGAAGAGAGATGAAGTGACGGGAGGTTAGAGAAAACTGCATAATGAGGAGCTTCATAACTTGTACTTTTCTCCAAGTATAATTAGAATGATCAAGTCAAGAAGGATGCGGTGGGCAGGGTACGTAGCACGAATGGGGGAGGAGTGCATATAGGATATTATTGGGAAAGCCAGAGGGAAAGAGACCACTCGGAACACCAAAGCGTAGGTGATTGAACAATATTAAAATTGATCTTGTATGAATAAATGAATGTATAAGGGGTTGGCCTTCTCGGCCCTTGAACCGCAACCTACAGTTGTCTATTTTGCTTAAAATTGATCTTTGAGGGATATGATGGGGTGATATTGATTGGATTGATCTGGATCAATGTAGGGCTCTTGTGCACATGGTAGGAACCTTCGGGTTCCATTAAATGTTGGGAAGTTCTTGAGTAACTGCACATTTGGCGCCTTCTCAAGCAGGGCTCAGACTCCATGAGTGAATTAAAACGCCTTCATGCATTCGGTAGTCTTCTATGACCACTCGGCACAACAGGGACGTGAAGAAACAAGACAATGACGGTAAACAGCATATCCTGCGCATGCGCATTCACAAAGGTACAGCCATTCTTCGGGCTACTTTAATGCCATACACTTCAGGTATTCATTAATGTTCAACACTGACACTACGTAATATCAGTTGCTACTACAGCGTCGCCAAGGACGTGAAAAAAATACTATTCCATTAAAGCATAGAAATAACCTTGATATACAAAGTGGAAACAGGTGTCGTTGTCGTGTGTTTGTTGTGTTCATGTTCAAGCCCTTTGTTTTGCTAACTTTACTGATAGTTACCTTTAATGTTTTGTGATACATAGCAAGTATGGAACTGGGTTATAACTCAGATGTGAAGCTTTAAAGTAACTTGTGCGAAGTCGTATTACAGCAGACAGATATGCTACTGAATAGAATATAGTATTTCGGTCTTCAGATGGCTGAACAGCAACGTCAGTCTCTATGGAGCACGAAATTTCCCAGGTACGTCTTCCCGTTTGAGTCATCACGAAGGGTGTTCAAGCAGTTTTCGGTACTGTCTACGGGTTGAATGTTGTTTCACGGGTGCCTCTTACTATCGTATCGTATTGCATCCGAGGCAAGAAAGGGAACCAAGCATCAACAAAACTTGTAATTTGATAAAATTTAACCTTCGAGATTCGGCCGCCTTTATCTCAATACTGAGGTGCCAAACCTTTGGCACATATCAACATAACTACATAGCGCCACTTCCGAGAAGTCCCAGTTCTTCATATGGGCCCGTGAGAACCCCCAATTTCAAGTCTCTACGTTTCTCATGGTGGGTCCATCTGTCCAGCTGCCAAGTTCCTGTTCTAGGATCGTGTTGCAGGCTGATTGATAACATTCAGTTCCTATTATCTATGTTCATAGGATTTGGCGGTCTTACGGAGGTGGTTATGAAGAATTTTATCTTTAGCTTGACACCTGCTTCACGCTGGTATTTTGCTTGGCTTAGGGGGGTCCATATACGTACGAGTCTGACTCGCGAATTCGACTCGGCTCTGGTTCCAATGAGCCAACTCGTCTGTGTGTGGGTCGCAACGCTCATATGTGTGTCGTGAAATTAATCCGACTCCGGCTTCTAGCTGAGCCGGACTCGTACGTGTATGGGCCGCCTTACTCTTCGACCCTGAGGATGGAGGTGACATTATATCCAGATAATAGAACTCTGCACAACCACCGCTGTGAGAACCTCAAATCGTTGCTGAGCTTGGGTCTCTAGCTTCATTCTATTACTTTTTCTGGTTTATTTCACGAATCTGATAGGGTCTAGACCATATAGGAAACTGATAAATTAGAAAATGTTTTGGAAGGAGGTGGTCGTGTCCTAATGGTGACATTAGCGTGCAAGATGTGAGAAGAAATTAAATTTGCCTGCTATGGGAGTGCGACTCACCTAATAAGTCAGTGATTGAATAGCCTTGGCCAAATATAAGAGATTATCAGTAAGTGATTGTCGTCATTCTCGGCTTATAACACGGAAATCTTCATTATACCCTAGACTACGTGTAGGCAACTCGTTTTTATGTTTCAGAGTTCCCCAGCTAGTGGCGCCACTCAAGTGCATGGCCAGAACTGGCCGCCTATCACTTCTCACACTCTCGAACCCACCCCCTTGCCTGAAAATTTTCTTCTGCGCATTCAAGGTTACTCTTGGCCTTGTTAGAAGTTACGTGACACTTGCTATAGCTCCTAAATAACAGCCAACGTCCGTTTACTAGAAATATCACAGAATTAATTTGCTACATTCGGAATACGAAGTACGGGCAAGATTCTGGTTTGTAGTGTAACAAACTTCTTTGTTTCGTCTGAAAGTGAACTAACCCCGCAGGTTTAACGTCATTATAGGTGTTGGTCGATACTTTAAGCCTATATACGTACGAATCATTTCTCCTCTCCGTAACATCAAGACTGGCTCTGGGCCCCACCCAGCCACCTGTACAATGAGTACCAGCGGCTGGAAAGCGGCAGGGGCGTGAAGCTCACCACAAACCTCTATCAAAAGCTGCAATGAAGAGGCTATACCTCCACTTCCAAACACTTTTTGTGACGTGGTGTTTGACTACTTAATCCTATGGATAATTTCGCCTCTACCTTAATATGTAAAAATCGTTTAATAGGAAAATCATAATTGCAGCACGTTTATCATTCTCAGCCGGTCAAGATATACGCATTTTGTCCCAATATTAACACAAGTTCTCTGTTTCTTGTCTCAATCAACGGACTTAACAAAGAGCCCTCGGAAATATCCGTACTATTTGCATATAGGGTAGACAATGCGTAAGTACTGCTAGATGCCATCCGAGCCTCCGTCAGAAACTCTTTTTAATTACATGGGTACTTTCCCTTATTTAAGATATGTTGTAGTATCAAGAAAGTGGACATATCCTGGGTGAAGAACGAGTATTTCTGCTTGTACATAATACATGCGGCTGTAAACATTGGGAAAATATTAGTCCGTTTACGTTTTACGTCATACTCTCTTAAAATTTTCATACGAAACACGTTCCTGTAAACAGCCACCTATATTTTCTGCATACTGAAGTAACATCATTGCGAAAACATGTGGGAACAAAACATATAAATTACTTAAGTCATTCTTATTTATCTGTGAAGTGCACGAATATCTAGACAGCCTTAAATAAATTATTCTTTATTTCAACTAGAATTTCAAGCAGTCATATGTGAGATATACTTTGTTTTATCTTCATCGTAACAAAAACGACTCCGTAGAACAGAAACGAACTGCTACAAAATTCTCATTTATGGATTCATTTTCCTCTTTCAGTTCATACGAAACAATTTACGGGAACACAGAGACAGCGAATACAGAAAGACTGTGTGACAGAACTAAAAAACAAACAAAAAAAAATGCAAAAACTATCACCGATCATATAATTTAAGGCAGTGTATTACAAGCTTCAAGGCAACGGATTTGAAGAAACTGGTTTGGTACTGTCCTTCAGTCCTTCTATAAAATCATTTTAGCTTTAAGTATTCGGAAATTCTTTCGTTACCCTTTTGGCAATAAAATAGTACGTAGTTCCCTTTAGTCCGATATCCACAGGACATGACAGCACTTCTACTTTATATTCAAAAGGTTCCGTAACGCTATTTTGGCCCGGTGCCCTGTTATCCTGGTTGACCCTTCAGTGGTTTTCTTCATTTATTTCAGGAAATTGTCGGGTTTGTACCCCAGAATAGGCCACAACAGCTTCCTTCTACATCTTTCCCAATTAAAGCGTCGTTAAACAGACTAAACAGGTCTAGATATATCGATACAGAGGATCACCGGAAAGGAGCTCTTCAAACCGGAAGCATATACTGACGGGGCTTGTGAAATGATTCACATTTCTGCATTAGCGACGTGCCTCTGCGTCGTTATAAAGGTTTCTGCTTAAGCGTGAAAACGCGTGATTATAAACAGAAAAACATAACAGCCTTTCTGAATACATTCATTCATTCATCTGTAATCTGTCAAGACGAGAGGTCCACAGTCTCTTCCGAAACAGTTCCTCCACTTAATGCGATCTAGAGCTTTCTCCTTCAAATGAGAATATCCTCTTCTGTCCCCAAGGTCATCCAGCACTTCTTACGTCTTCTGGTCACTTCTATCCGCCCCTCTACCTTTCCTTCAATAACTTCTTTTAGAAAGTTACGGTCTCGACGTGATCAAGGTATTCAGAAATAGCAATGCATGTCCCAAGTCTTGTCCTCTCTTGTACGAGCCATAAATCTCGAACGCTCTCTCGAACAGCTTATGCTTTCAATGTTTCGTTACGTGTTACAATCTATGGAGTGACATGTCACTGTTTGCAGGGCAAGTTATTGATTCACTTCTTCTTTCTGCTGATTAGGCAATGTAACACTTGAAGCACGGCGAATCCGAAGACTGAAGAGAGACGTTCCGTAAAACAAATGTAACAGAATGACATCACTGGGTGAACAGACTCAGTAGTCTCTAGCTAAATGATGCAGCATCGTCAAATGCCCTCTTTGGATATCATTACGCCGTCGCCCCACATGAATTTGAATGATATAACATCTGAAAGAAGTTATTTTCCAACGATCCCGCATTATTAGTAACTACCTTTGCGAATGTCACCAAATGGTTTAATTCAAAAGCACTGTACTATAATTACGGCCATGAATTATTATTTGCCTTATATTTACTCAAATGCATACTAAATAAAAAATATTCATTTGACGAATATACATGTATTATGTACATATTCTTGCGTTTACAATGAACATTCTTTGATGTTTATTAGAACTGGATTCTGGCAGAAACAACACCCACGTTTATATCAACTTTGTTTTGATTCTTTGACCACCAAGACTTACTTCAGAATTTGGTTTGATCTCTCATGGTTAGTGCCAGTATCCTTCCAGTCGCGCTATGGCCCTGGGGTTTACTCAGCCTCTAACAGAAATGAGTACCAGGAATTCATTAAATAATTTTCCTGGGGAGTAAAGCGCGGCCGGAGCGTAAGGCTGACAACCTTATCGCCATCTTTGAGCCGATTGTCTAGATCAGAGGTCTCCAAACTTTTCGAACCGCGGGCCACATAAGATACTTCAGCACTTTCAACGGGTCGGATAAAATGAGAAATTAATAACTCTACGTATATGAGTTTTATTGAAAGCACAGAATTTCATAAACTAAATACAAAGTACGTGAGAATAAATTATCGTATATTAATGACAACAGAGAGTAGCAGCAAATGCTCATATTTTCATCACAAATTATAATAAAACAATTAATGTGGATGATGAAACTCTTTTTGCATTCTTAAAATCTGATTAAATTGAGGTTCAAATTTTGAAACGCTAATCACAAGCAGCGACTTTAAATGTTCATCGGATAAATTTGCCCCGTATTTCGACTTGATGTACTTCATCTTGGAAAAAAGTTTGTTCACACAGATACGTCGTCCCAAAAATGGAGATAAGTTTACAAGCAAATTTCTTTAAGTTTGGAAATCGCTCAGAGTTCAGAAATTTATAAAATTCGATCAAATTTCCTTCCTTTTATTTATCTTTAATATGATAATTTTCCTGAAGTTCAATAAATTCCATTTGAATTTGACATCTGCAGCATAAGAATCAAACGGATTTTGAACAATCTAATTTCCTGAGCACTGGAATCCAAATCAGCAAATCGCTTCCGAAATCACAGACTAAGTTATTTTCACCCTGCAACTTTAAATTCAAATGGTTCATATGGTTCACCAGATCAGCAAAAAATGCTCATTTCCAAAGCCACTCGGTATCTGATAAAAGTGGTTCGTGATGGTTTTTCTCGGTAAGAAATATATCAATTTCATTCCTGAGCTGAAAGAAGCGCGAAAGAACCTTTCCACAGCTATGCCATCGAACTGCAGTATAATATGTCAGGTCAATAATCTCGGAATCACCTTTAACAGTACTCAATTGAAAATTAGTTCAATTGGCGCATTTCTGCACAATTCTTTCGCGGGCCGGATAAAATCACATCGCGGGCCGTAGTTTGGAGACCCTTGGTCTAGATAATGTGGGACCCTCAACGTCTCACAACCCTATGGGCCTTCATGGCCTGTTACAGGGATAGCTTTACTTTTTATATGTATATGTGTTTCTTGAATCAGCCGCAGTGACGTGAGAGCGCCATTTTGTCAGTCATATATCACAGAGATAATCACTCCAAAAACCTGATGCCAGTTTTTGTGGGGATTTCTGAGTAAATTGCTACAAAAAATGTATGCTGAGAACTGCATTCAGAAAGCCAGCTCCAAATGTGATAGAAGACTCGAAGATGGTTCAGAAATCTTCGCAAATAACAAGACCACAGGAACTTCAGATAATAATTATACTGTCAATTGTTATATTGCGACTGTAGATGGACTTTAGGATTGGACATTGTATTTATTGATCACATAAACACAAGACTGGTGACTACAATTATAGTGCCACGGCTGTTCTCCACTATTTACAAATCACTACAACACGCGCTAGGTTATAACTTCAGACATTGGGTTCCCTTTTCGTCGCCTCCTATGACTCGTATTCGTCTCGTACCGCGTAGCACACACCGTTCATTGTTGTACTCAAACCGTTAACATGGTAACGTGTTTGTTTGCGAAGACCTTACCCAGTAACGGCTGCGTATATTTGCTTATTAAGAATCTGTTGCCTAGCAGCGAATGTTGTTTCGAGGCCGTTATCCAGCAAGGGGTCTGCACGTTACAATACTAACAAGAACATTTTATCACATGTCCATTAAGAACTAAACTTAACAGTAATACGTGTCTATGTTTCAGAACATAAATGCCAACGAGGCACAAAATGGCTCTGAGTACATTACACGCGCGCTTATAAATACCGAAGATGTGTAGAAGCGTCAGTCGCAATGTTGGGTTTCAACAACGTTGTGGGACTTGCAGGGCGGAATTCAGGGCTTCTACAGTGCGTGGTTGATGCTACATGTTTCCAATCATTACTCCTCTTTCCAGACTCACAAATTCACTCAAATCTTTCAGCATGTAATGTATGTACAAGTATCGTAAACTTACAGAACCCTAGGCATAAGTCAATATTTAAGATGTTTCATTAATTCGCATATTAACAACATTAAAAATAAAATTATTCGGCTATAAAATAATTAAAAATAAACAGACGACTCCTCGAAGTTCAAAGTTTTACGTCAATAAACAGTAAGAATTTTGTGTAAAACATTAAACCAACTCCATAACCTTACACAATGGTGTAAATTGATCACGCACACGTGATTACAACGGATGCTGAATTATCAGGTGGTTGGTTGTATTCACGCACAATTCTAGCTTGCTAACTTTATGTCTTTTGGATTTCTTACTTCCCATTGGTAAGCAAGTGGAGTAAAATTATATCTATGATCATTTAATTCGGTAATGTGTTTAAATTGTTCATTTTGCAGGGCAGTGTTTTGAACCAGAGACAGTTTTCAACCTACGATCTACTTAAAAAGGAGGCACACTAAAGACATTAACTATCATTAAAATTGCGTTTCATAATAAAAAATGACATCGAGGGACGTCAATTTTGCAGGGTAAGTTGGAAGTCATAAAACTTAAATATTAGAGTCCTTTACAATTAAGTTTATTTCAGTCCAATGTGACATATAATGCTTTCACCACTTCACCACTAGAGTCCTACTTCTAGTTAAAGGTTGAATTTGACACTTTTTTCACATTCTTTCATTAAAGTCTAATGATGTCCACGGTACAGGGAGATGCTCAGCTCTTCGAGAAGTGTTCATTCTTCTTTATGGAACTCAAATGTTCGTGTTTATCGTCATAAGCGCAGGCAGTAGGATATCACAGTTAATAGAGTTCCCTTCATATACTCACAAATTGTTCCATACATTGCAAATTCTGGTTCAGCATATTCACCTGTGTGTCAGAACTACTTTTTCTGCAGTCGTAACCGCCCCCACACCTCACTAGACGCAGGAAACTTAACGTCGTTAAGTATACAATTAACTGATACTCATCAGCCAGACTGTTCCAGCGTATATGCCTTATGCACCTGACAAACTGTGGAAATCCTTCTGAAATAACGACAAAAAAAAAAAACCGGCATGATGACAGGACGTCGTCGTTTTCCTATGTTCTTCTTTTGAAGTTCTTCCTCTGTTGCGCTGTATCCGGCAGTACGAAAAACCTTGATTTCATTTTCCTTTCCGTGTTGTAGGCAATTAATGAAGTGACACGAAGATATTTATCTTAACAATGTAACACAATTTTCTGATGAACGGGTTGATATTTGAATTCCCGGATCTGTAGTATAGAACATCAACATACTAGATTATGATATGTAGCTTTAGTACTGGTCTCCACGCAATGATTAATTCCACTGAGTTAAAATTGTAGTTCTATCATTACCCAATGTACACGACGTAACAGATATTCCACTGTGTGCATTATTATCCATTAGGACTCGAATATTTCAAACAGGCATTTATCAAACAAAAACACATAAGTCTCAGTAAAACTCTCTCAAATCACCTGAACGGTGTTTAACTGAGGGTTTCTTACGTATTTGTCTCTTCATGTTTATTTTAAAAATTTAATGAAATATTTTCTAAAAATAGGAGCCTTCTTCTGCAGAAAGAATATAAATAAATCATTCACGCTGTCCGCGAAATATCGACCCCAGTCTACTTCAGATTACGTGTGCACTCAAAAACTGATTAATTTAAAAGCAATGAGCAGGCTGGCTAATTTGCACGAAACAATCGATAGATCGCCTTCATGTATCAAAGTTTCATTCACTGCAAAAGATCTTCCACTTCTCAGTGTCCTTGAACACCTTCTATCGTGCATAATTTTATCATCCACATGTCTGCAAAATCTAATAAATTTCCAGTTTTTCGTTAACTGTACTCTGCCACCAAAGAGACTTTCCTTTTCAGGGAGTTAGCAGTAGTTTTAAGTATATAATTTCCTTCCCGCGACGCCAATAATGATGTACGCATGGCAGTTTGAAATGAATTACGCCACTCAAGCCATTTTCGCTTAATTAAAGCCTGTTCTCAAATTATAAGCGATTAAAGAAGAAACGAGGAACCGACATCCGACAGGAATCCTCATAATTACACTCACTTTCCTGGCAAATTTATTATTTAACTTTGATCCTAATTTTCTGCGGAAGAGATGCAATAATTCGATCACGTATAATCACAGATGTTAACGATGAGGACAAAGCTGACAAGCCAAAATCTGTACCCAAACAGGATTAAGCACGCATAATATGTTCAGCTTTGTCTTTCTCACAACTGAGTCATATCACAGTTGCCTCCATTTTTATGAAATTTCGAGATGTCACTGCAAAAGCTTTACAAATGTAGGTTGCCTACCTTGCTGGTACAATAGGCCAGCAACAGGAGCCAGAAGAATGGTTGCTGCTGAAACGTCGAATGTAAACTGTGAAGGAAGGAAATAAGGAGGAGAGAAGGAAGGAATATTGGCAGGTAGACTAGAGCCACAGCCGATACGGGACCAACACCATAACCAGCAGAAACACCCGACAGCACTCACTCAACTGAACAAAGCAAACTCCCGCAGTGCTCCCCTCTCCACCCCTCTCAGCGTCACGTACAGCCGCAATCAATGGCCGCACTCCGAGCAAGTGCGGAGACGCTCGAAAATGTGGATCGAAGAGGAGCGTCGTCGTTTCTAGCACAAAACAAGTTTAATTCAAAGAGTCCCGCGTTCAGCGAGATTTTAGAAAGAGTCCTTTATTTTTTTTTTCTTTTGTGTCCAAGTTGTATCATGTTCATAAGTTGCCTAATTAAATTTAGTTGTTTTTTTTCATTGGCGCTACAGCCCTCATTTGGGCCTAGGCCTACCTCCATGAAACTCTCCGTTTCACTTCGGTTTTACTAGGTCTTACGGTAGGACTTCTTGGGCGGGTGATCAGCTCGTCGCAAGGCCTCTACCTGTACACAAACATCCATGCCATGAGTGGGATTCGAACCCACGATCCCGGCTTCCGAGCAAGCGAAGACAGCCTTAGACCGCTCGGCTACCGTGACCGGCAAATTTAGTTTGAATCGACATATTAATACGTTGTTTAATTAATCTGAATGGTTTATTTAGCGTCGAATGATAAATGAAAGAGCTGTTGTGAACATATAATTAGGTGATTTACTCTAGGGAATATTTACAGCGTTACGTGTTATGTTGAATGCGAGTGATGAATTGGAAACACTGTATAGGAAGATAACGTATTTACCTCCATGTTGTATTTTAGTGAGTTCGTGGAGGAACTGAAGAACATCGAAATTTTAGAGACGTCATTAATATACCGAATTTTTTTTTAACAAGAAAATATCTCCTGGAATAATCAGCAACATGAAATTATAGAAATTTGGTTTGTCCATTGAACTACCGAATAATTGAAACAAGGCTTTAAATTTTAAATTTGGGGATTTTTTTTTAGATGTAGCCTGTTTTTATAACACATCGAAAGTTTAATGGGGCTTAATTTATTGTAGATGCATGTAAAGTAAAGGTATCCCTGTAACAGGCCGTGGAGATTCATAGGATTGTGAGACGTTGAGGCTCCCACATTTTCTAGACAATCGGCTCATAGATGGCGGAAAGTTTGTGCATGGCCTGACTAATTTGTTAGTAAGGAATTCTACCTACTGATACATATGAACGTTAGAATAAGTTGACGAGATTTAAAACTTAGATACCGAAGAACTTTAAGTTCCACTGCAATATCCCTAATAGGCATTAATCACAATGTTCATAGAAAGAATATTTACTACTGAGCAACCATCAGTATGTGTATTCTGCAGTCCCATAATTCGAATCCCAGGTGTGGTAACCGTTCGTATCCGTCAAGCAAATTTCAAAACAAGAAGGATTATGGTGCCAGAAACCAAAATAATGCTCCTGTTTCCTTGTTGTAAGGCCAACAGAATTACACAGTTGCTTCCTCAGTCTCCATGCTCTAGGGCTCTCTTTCGGTTGGCGACGACTCAAGACGGCCATTTTCCGGTTCAACCACTCTCCATCAGAAACTAACACACAAAACAGTAATTAAACCTTATATATTTTCATAGTAGAAATGCCGGATATTTTTGTATTTGCGCAAAATGTCATACAGTAGGTTCTGGACGAGATGAGCCTAGAGACGTTCAGTTGCTTTGCAGCCGGGNGGGGGGGGGGGCAGCCAATCGAGTGTTATGGCTGAGTTACCATCTTGTGTTGAGTTCCACTTCAGTAGCCTTCGAGAGTTTGCAACTAGGCTTGTTATTTTCACTGTTGTTTCTATTCAGTGTGAACAGGATGCAAGACAAAGGGAATGAAGCAAAGAAAACAGGGGGGACTATGAAGTAATTCACAGCCAAATTAAGGAAATGATTACAAGTGTTTACAGTTTTATGAAGAAATGTGACAGCGGCAAGGGGAAAAGTTGAGCATCTTTACAAAGGAAGAACGGAGAGCGAGGTGCAACAATGGCCGTCAGTGCGAAAAGAATTATTTGAGACAGGGACGTACGGGGAATTTCGTGAAGTTGAAGCTTTGTAAACTGTTCATCAGCCACTGAAGGTAATTCAGTCTGTACTTAATCTCTTGTGTTCAGCAGAACAGAGAAATATCTTCCTATAAATGTTCCACTACCACTAGCTGACACCGCGTTTCCTGTCGCGCAACTCAGCGTACGTACAAGTATGCGCTACCGAACAATTTGATTTCGGTCGCCGAAACGACAGGAGGATCGGATTATTTGGAAGGAATCACGTGACTCGTAGTCGTCGCCGAGGGTGTGAGATTGGGGAGATGACGTTGGAAGAGGAAGGTCGGTAGAAAGTACTTGACAAACTAACGAGTCTAAGGAGCCGATAATGCAGAGAAGAGCTCAAATGTTTCAGGCACACCGGATTCATTATTCAGCTCCTAGAAAAAAAAACTACTATGTTTTTCGTACGTATCATTATAATCGGTGGTATTTAGTCGGAAGAATATAGCAAGATGCTCTGGTAAGTACGTTTCTCTGAGCGTTTTGGTCTGTGCAGACTGAATAGCTAACAAAATTATTTTCTGATTTATTTCTGTGCATAATTCCCACTGCTATAAATTTAGTAGGCAACATCTAAAATTTATCACCATCGTCATGTTTCTAAATTTAATTGTCGAGCTACAACGAAGACAATCTCTGTACAAGTACACCATTTAACCTCACCTGCGTAACCATAACGGCAATTCGTTGTCAAATTGAATAAATATACACTTCACGCTGCAGTGAACTGTCGCTAGCGTAGTGCGGACGGAACGTTTCTCCGCGACTACTGTGCCCTTCCCCGCCAGCGAGAGTGCCGTCGTGTCGCTGGTTCCCTCGCACCAGTTTCTGTACATGCACACATCTATAGGAATACTGTAAAAATATAACACTAACTTATAACACGTGCTGAAAGTGTCCCCCCTTGCTTGTAAACACGCCTCGCATCGCATAAATAAATTGTGTTACAATTTCTGAAGTTGGTCCAGGCTAATTGAACCATTTACGGTTGTTATTTTATTATGCAGAGCTTCGGTGATGGAAGATTATTCTTGTAGACTTTTCCCTTTTAGGTTTCCCAAAAGACAAAAATCGCAAAAAATGAGATCTGGGAGGGCACAGTCCCCTGCTGATTATTCTGTCTTCAAACACTTCCAGTATTGCGACCATGGTTGCATTAGCCGTAATTTTTTTTTAATTCGCTAGTGGGGGATGGAGTCCAGCTGGGTCCAATATGTACGGCGGCCACTGATTGGCCTATTGTACATGCTCCGGGTGATTATGATGATGGATAATTTTGTGGAATGAAAATTGGTAGGAGAAACCGAAGTACTGGGAGAAAACCCGCCCCAGCACCACTTTGTCCACCACAAATCCCACTTGACCAGACCCCGGGATCGAACCCGGGCCGCCGCGGTGGGAAGCCAACCATTAACCGGTTGAACTATGGCGCGGCCTGCATTAGCCGTATGTGCTGTAGCTTCGCCTTGCTAAAAATACCCATATTGTCTTTCTTCAGCTGTCAGCTGTTTCAAGCACGGATTCAGTATACCAATAACGTAGCGGTCAGAGTTCACGGTTTCGTGGAAAAATAAGGGGCCAATGATTCGGCGCGGACTTACAGCATACCATACCCCCACCTTTTCACTATGTAATGGCACTTGCTGTGTAGCATAAGGATTTTCATCTTTCCGTATTCTTACATTTTGTGCATTGACATGGCCACTAACGTGAAACCATGCTTCATCAGTCATTAATAAAAGCTGTGGTTCCACGATTCTATCGTGGACATTTTGCATTAAATACGACTTACTGCAGTGACAAGATCAGACCACCTAACGGCGCACGTTTATCAGCGCTAATTACTCGTTCTGCTATCTGAAGTTACAGCAGCGCTCTTGCGAGAAATGTTTCCGCTTTACGGTGTTACCAGTTTTCCTCGATCATTGAACGCATTGTATAAGAACGTTCCTCCAGGTGAACTATCTTTGGAAAAATATGTGAATTTTTCCAGCTTCAGTGATGAGGCACAGGGAGCTTTGGCCATGCACAAGGTAAGAATTTGCCTCCTTAAATTTATATATCTGGATCTTCAATCGCAATGAACCAGGTTTTAAGGAACTGGTTGTCCAGATAGCGACCTGAACTACGGACAGACCCATGCGATTTTTCCATCTGTGCTCCTTAGGTACTTCTGGGTTAAAAAGAGAAGCTAAGTTGTTTCCATCGGGAAACCCAGTGGGTGGAGCTAGGCACTAGAATTCTTGTGATTTAACTGACACGTGATATCCTGCTTGTCACTGACATGGCGTGGTGTGGGGTTCAGGCTACCGCATCTCTTAGTAAGCCATGAAAAGCAGTTAAACCATGGACTAAATTAAACTTCTCAGGCGACCAATGGGAACCACATCAGTCCTTGGAGGGCAGGGAGTACTGAAAAGTCCAAGTTCCTTTCGACTTTTTGCAAGACGCCGGCGAAAATTGTCCAATATACCCGCAGCGTGTTATAACATTGTTCTCATCCGTTGCCACCGTTCTCTTTCTGTCAATTGTTGAACAATGTGAATCAGACTTCTAAGATGACAGTTTACAACCAGTGTAACTTACCATAAAGCAAAACCAACATCCATTTAGTGCATCGTCGACAGAATTATTGCATTGTAATTGTATTCATCTATTAATTATGTGTAGGCTTATGTGTCTGTTAATAATTACAACAAAATTAATCTCCAGTGCATCGTGTGCCTCACTTTTACCTTGTTCCTTTCCAAAACCTGCAGTCACTGAGCTGAATCTCTGGCCTGTACACACTCGAGAATATTTTTATTCCACCCACCAACTAATCAGTTTCACTTTGTGGTGACCTAATGGCAAGAAAACGCGAAGCAATTGGCTGCAGTTCCCAAAAGACTAACACAATGCTTTTTTTCAGACATTTCTAACATTGTGAATAATTCTGCATTTGTGCTATTTTGAAAAGTTCTCAGAGAAGAAAATATGAAAGTTCACGCTTATTATTGCCGGACTTAGCCCCCTGTAATTTCGCTTTGTTCCCCAGATTGAAAATGAAACTGAAGGAACGACGTTTTGAAACAGTGTCTGACATCCAAAGGGAATTGCAAGCGGCACTCGACAGCAGTAAGGAAAATAACTTTCAAAGAGTTTTTGAAGCGTAGAAAAAACGATGGGATCACTGCATACATTCCCAAGGAGACTATTTTGAAAGAAATGGCAGCCAAAATTGCATAAGTTGAGCCAGCATTTATTCCTTGACCTAGTCCTGGAACTTTCCGATAAGGCTGGAATATCTTCACTATATCAAACTTCTTGATTTAAGCGAAATCCATGGAGCTCCTTTCGAACTATTTCCTACAGCCTCATTCAAACAGAATTGACCAGCAATCGTAGGAATGTAAAAAAATTTGACGGTGCTTTATCAGAGACAGAAAACAAGGATACAATAAAAAGAGAATTCAATGCTAGTGTAAGGAATGTTCTTACTGTTTAACAAACATTGAATCCCTCTTTGCTCTAATTCGAACCCTGGAGAACTCTTCAATGAGCCCGGATTTTGGCTGTCTTCCAGTTTCTGGCGCTCTGCACGAGCGAGAGCTCGGTCTGGGTCTGCGTTATCTAGGGGCTAACGTCCGCAGCAAAAGCAACTCCCCCCACTAACTCCCGTGATTCTATGTGGAATGGTCTTGTTAGA
Source organism: Cryptotermes secundus (assembly GCF_002891405.2). Taxonomy (NCBI): domain Eukaryota; kingdom Metazoa; phylum Arthropoda; class Insecta; order Blattodea; family Kalotermitidae; genus Cryptotermes; species Cryptotermes secundus. The sequence goes on from NW_019731581.1 coordinate 1,667,566, forward strand.
CCCAATCTGTTCTTCGGCCTGAACCCATGCTGACTTCTTTCCAGCCTCAAGTTGTAAAAACTGCATATTAATCTGTGCCTCAGTCAAGCCACACTTCAATAACAATAAATAATAATAATTAAATCTCTAGAAATTACTAGTACTCTCAAATTAAAATATCAGAAATCACCTAGAGTAACAGTGCTTCTCTAATAGACTTAACCTCTTTACACAGTGACATCACAATACTCCACGCCAAACAGAATAATAATAAATTGATAGTCAGTTACACGGATTTGTGTGACCAAGCGGGATGGTCCAGCGGCAACGCTCTAATCTCGTATTCGGAAGGTTTTTGTTTCGAATCTCACCCTGGACACCAGTTAACCTGACTGAGGTGTCTTGGTTCTCCTCAGTCCCACCATGAAAATGCCAGGACAATACATCTATTAAGCTACGGCTGCTTCTTTTCAAACCCTTTCAAATGTATTCATTCGCCATTCATCACTCGGTGCTACACAGTATAACCTAGATATGACACAGCCGTAAAATCATCCACATACGCGGGAAGAATTAGTTCGCGGTGTCTGTTGATAATTGTTATTCAGAAAGAAAGAAAACAGAAAGAGACAACTAGTTTAGTGACGATTTGTTTTCAAACACGTCATTAGTTTGTCCCAGATATGGTCCCTTTTACTGAAGGGGTAATATAAACTGCAAAAATAAGTAAAAGTATTTTGAGGCAAGGCAGTAATTAAATTAAACATGTGGGATATATTTTTTTTTCTGTGGCACTACAGCCCCAATTTGGGCCTAGGCCTACCTCCATGAAACTCATGTTGGATATATAATAACGACAATTTTCAAGCGTAGAATTTCAGTAGCAAAAGTCGAGATAGCTCGGTCGGTATAGTAACGGGCTACGAGCTGGACGGCCGAAGTTCGATCCTCGGCTCTGGAGCCCTTTCATACTCTTATCCTTTGGGTACCGGGACTCTTTCCCTGGGGGTAAAGGTGACCAATCACCTCTATCTAATTCCGAGGTCAAGAAGGGTGGAGCTATTCCAACATTCCCCTTAACATCTTCATGGCGTTGTGCTTAATTAACTAAGCACAATTAATCACAGGGAAAACTTTCTTTTTTTTAGAACTTCAGCATTAGTATTAAGAGGTTACAAGGAAATGCACCCAGAATTTTGGTATATCTGAACAAGGTGAAACGAAATTCGCGCACAGGCTCCGGTAGTGACATTACCTATTGGGGGGGGGGGGGGGGNGGGGGAAGTAGAAAATATTGTACAATATACGATATACCATGTGATGTTTAGCTTTCATGATACACGTCACCGTGAAGTTGCGCAAGTTATCAAATGGTAAATCCATAGGCGCTTCGTAGTTAAATAACTATGCGAAGCGGCCCCTTACTTTTGAAGGCAGACGGCAATGCGCCGCGCAGGATTCTCTAGAATACCGTTGAAGATGTTATCATCGACTGTTGTCATAACTGCTTGAAGTCTTGCCTCATCACCAAGAGCCCTTGAAGAGACTGCATGAACATACACTACACGCGTATATCCTCTAGGTGTCCCGACAGGAAGAAATCCATCGAAGTTAGAAAGGAAGATGATAACAGAGCAAAGCAAACAAAAACAATTGTTTGTATTTGAAACTTTGATTGTTATTTATGTGTTAAACTTATCCGACTTATTTCTTATATGTTATTAATAAAAGAAGAGCATTTGTAGTGTTATGAATTGAACGAGTTATGCTTTTGATTCGAACAGAATCTCATGCAAATCTTTCCGTGAATGGTCCATTATTATTGCTCGATTTAGTAATAGCTGAAATTTGTTAATAAATATTAGTATAATTCCACGGTAATAAATTTTATTAAAATCCGTTCAGTGGTTCTCGAGCTGGTGCTTGAGGACAAATGGACGGAGGGGTAGACAGACATACAGACATGGCAAAGTTAATGGGAAAATTATTTCCAAATTTGGTTGCGGAGGAGCGAAAAATAAGTCGCATACCACCAGGATGCTGCGTTTTTTTTAATGCATGGAAGTATTCTACACATAATGTTTTACATTATCAACTAGCACTACTACGTAAAGCCAAGGATATCTTCGGATTTTTCCAGCACACTTTTATGAACATTTTTCTGAGTACTTTACTTCGATTTATCTTCCAAACTGAAAAAGCGGTTTTTAATCTTCATGTCGTTACGTTCGAAAGAGACATACAAATATTAAATTTATACGTGAAGACAGGAGGAGAAGTAACACACAAGGAAAAAATAAAAAGTATAATTTTTTCCCCACCCATGCCAGATGATTCAGTTTGTATAATTGGTGATATCTACATTCTCCTCGAATAAACCGAATTGTCACGTTAGACGCCATTGTGCAAGCAGTGATATAGAGGCTCCCTCGTGACCTCCACACACCATGTTACCGTTTCCGCCCCACTATCTTTATCATAAGCTGCAGTCAACCGTCAATAGCGCGCATACATAAGATTAGGTCAGAAAATCCAGTAGTCGAAACAACTGATATGCAGGATACAACTATATAACAGGATGGCCGCGCCATAGCTCAAGCGGTTAGTCGCTGGTGTCCCACCGCGGCGGCCCGGGTCTGGTCAAGTGGGATTTGTGGTGGACAAAGTGGCGCTGGGGAAGGTTTTCTCCGAGTACTTCGGTTTCCCCTGCCAATCTTCATTCCACCAATTGCTCCACAATCACTCTCACCTATCATCTGGTGCTGGTATAATAGACCAGAAGTGGCCGCAGTACAAGGGACTTAGTCCCACCCCACTAGCAATAAAAAATATATATAAAAGAATGTTTCTATTTATCCCGAAATCTCCACATGCTTATTCACTTATAGTTTCAGGACCAGTATTCTCCCCCCTTAAACTCAAGCCATACCAAAAACGCTGATTCATTATTCACATAAATGTCAACGATCATTAAACGAAACTGCGTTGGAAGCGCGTGTGGAAGGATCTTACCTGCAGATATCCATAAAAACACGGCCATTTCCTTCCCTGTAACCATTCATATTGAGCTTATCATATTGCATTATGTGATACATAACCAGACAGCGTCGTTGAAATATAACATATTACAATTTCAATTCCTTTTTTTTTTTTTTTTTTTAAACATCCTGAAAGTGTAAACTTAGATACTTCGAATTAAACTAGCTGTCATGTAATTTGTTTCTATGCACACAACTACAAGATGCTCCAATAAGATTTGCAGATGATAATGTATCATATTTAAAGTTTCTCAAATGGTGGGTAGCAGTCTACTCTAACCGGGATGGGGGATAGTTGTCACCACACAGTTTTGAAGAGTCAGCAAGTCAGTAAAATTTAACATATGTGCTTTCGGAAAATGCATCTGCAGCCGATGAAATATTTTATGAATTTTTTGTAACTGTACAAGGTCATTTTATATTGTATTGCAGGTGTAGAAAGTTGTGAAGCTATTAAGTTCCTGCTGTTAACATACAGTCTGAGAAAGAAAATTTGCACAACTGCACCTTTTGCTAATTGAGGAAGGGTATGTGCGTGTGCTGTGAATTTTTCTATTATAATTGGTGTTGGAGAAGGATGGAGAAGATCAGTTGGACCGATTATGTGAGAAATGAAGAAGGGTTATTTAGAGTCAGTGAGCAGAGGAATATCCTACACGAAATAAGAAAACGGAAGGCTAATTGGATTGGTCATATCTTACGCGGTAACTGCCTTCTAAAAGAAGTTATCGAAGGAAAGGTAGAGGGGCGGAGAGAAGTGACCAGAAGATGAGGAAGAAGACGTAAGAAGATGCTGGATGACCTTGGGGACAGAAGAGGATATTCTCATTTGAAGGAGAAAGCTCTAGATCGCATCAAGTGGAGGAACTGTTTTGGAAGAGACTGTGGACCTGTCGTCTTGACAGATCACAGATGAATGAATTGTACTACGGTGTTGCGGATCACAAAGTCTGAGAACCCCTGTATTAAAATATATGTACCTACTGGAAATGTAGCCATCTGACAGCCTGCAAACATTTCACTGCACAAAACTGCAGTCACAAAAAAGGAATCAGAACATACTTCCTAGACATACAGGTTTTCTTCCAAAATCGTCTGATCTGCATAATTTCCAAAGTTCTTTCTCTGGTATTGCGAATATCAAAAAAGAATATGCTTGCAGGTAAAGGTATCATCGTTCTTTAGTTTTCTCTGCATTAATTTCTAGAAATGTTTCCCTTGGCAGGGGAAGGGGTTTGAAACTGTGGAAACTCCAGTAAATATTACCTTACTTTATCGCCACAGGGAAAGAACGTTGGCTTATGAGATCACCATGTTTGGCAATTTAGTTTAACAGGCAATCACTTCAATGACCAAAACTGGCAATTCAAAATTCCGCTTTCAGCACCACTTACTCTTCATATATACACGCAGCAATTCACTCACTTGATGTAAGCAATAATTTAATATGGAGTCTTTGAAGAATCCTGTCACAAAGGATTAAAGGTAAGGCAGAATAAGCACCACTTTGATCATAGTACAGGTGTGCAGAACTGCATGCATAGCCTTTCAGAGGTTATGTCACTTCATATATCATCATAAACACCAGCCAACTATAGCTTAACATACTTTAACGTGTATACCCCTTGCTAGGCAACGGTTTGTAAATGGATTCCCACATCACAAGTGTACACAACAATGGGGTGCTTACTGTTATGCAACATCCTGGTAAATACCTTCACACTTAGTGTGTGACATTAGGAAGCCCATTACTATGCAATGGCATGGTAACCAAGCTTCGTCAACAATACAGGCTGTTCTCCATTGGGTCTGTGCAAAGTGGTTATAAGAGAAGCGAATTCTGGAGCTGGGAGTCCAACAGAGTACAAGGATGAGAACAGAGCGCGTCTTAATCACTTGAGAAGTCTGTAGATTTCCGATAGGGCTATAACTGAGCGAGATTAATAGAACTTGTACAAGAAGTGTTAATAAATCCAGTCATCAAATCCAGAATCCATTATTATTAGCCACAGAACCCTAGACACATGACAATATTATCCAAAATACTGCTCTAGCAGAATGCACAAATTCTATATGATACTGTTACATAAAGTAAACAAATCAAAGAGATGTAATGTTCTCTTAGCAGTATGGAGAGAAATGCTTTATGGGATTTAATGCTGTGAGAGGCCTCACATTTTTCTTTGCATAAAAAACAAAGTTTTCCCTGTGTTTAATTACTTAAGCACTATGCCACAAACACATATTGGGGAGTGGTAACTTCAGATAGGATACTAATTAAATAGGAACACAGGATTAATTTTATTTTTGGTCGGAAGGATAAACTGAAGAAGTGGAAATAAGAGAGCACTCAAACACGAAACTTTGATGTTACTGTGACTAGAGGTTTTATTGCTGTCAAAATGTAATATTACAAACATTCATCGATTTGCATTTCTGTAGACTATACATCTTAAAAAGTACTTCACAAATACTTCATTATGACACATCACATCCTATTTTAAGGGGGTGGATCTACAAGAAGTCTTGGATCTTAAAAATTTCATTGTTCAATTATTTGGATGAAGACTGAGATTACAGCACTGAGAAGTCTTGTTGTTACTGTGGCCAAATTAGCTAACAGTCATTAATAGAGGACTGCTTTCTTATCATGCCTTTTTTTTTTTTTTTTGCAAATGAAATTAACAGGGTTCTAACATGAATTTACAAATGTGACTTTTGGTTTTCAGTGCTGATATAACCTAGCTTAGTTGTATTTAGTGGTTCTATTGCCAACTATTTTCATCCTTCCTGTGATAACTTGCTGCAGGTCAATATTTTCTGACTTCATTTGTTCACTGGTGTTGCACGATTTTTATCTAAGGTTGCATTACACTTCATACAAGTTGAATAATATTCATTTTCTTGTTTATAGTGTGCGACTAAAACTGAATGTGTCCAATTAATATAAAGAGCATTCATAAACCATTCAAGCTGGAACAGCTAAGAGGTGACCTCATAGTGGAGTATTGAGAAAGTGGTCTAGTGAATATGAACTCCAGATCATAGCAAAACACACCATGTGCAAGCCTGATAATATCATGTACATGCACCTACAGATGATGTCACTCACAGTTGCCTATCTGATCTTCAGCTATCAGTGAATTCTATATCTTCATGCTTGCACACACACACACACACACACAAAAAGAAAACCCAACAAGAACAAGATGAAGCAAGAATCCAACCTGAAATTAGAGTTCCAAATTACTTGCTCAGTTCAAGTCTGACATAAAAGTAAAAAGTTAAGTAAAGCTATCCCCGTACCAGGCCGTGAAGGCCCATAGGGTTGTGAGACGTTGAGGGTCCCACATTGTCCAGACAATCGGCTCAAAGATGGCGGTAAGGTTGTCAGCCTTACGCGCCGGCCGTGCTTTACTCCCCAGGAAAATTATTTAATTCATTCCTGGTACTCATTTCTGTTAGAGGATGAGTAAACCCCAGGGCCTAGTGCGGCTGGAAGGATTAGGTCAACTGAAAAAAATCCAATGACCTCATTGGAACTTGAACCTGCGACCTTCCGGCTTGTAGCATAGCTCCTCAACCACTACGCTACTGCGTGCCCCCCCGCCCCCAAAGTCTGACATTGAAAGTTAAAATAATGAAATATCACGTGTGCTCAGACAAAGCTTTTGTGAACTCAGATTAAGCATATACTTAGGTTGACAGGTCACCATTTTCTGAATGTACAGGCACTGACCCAAATTGGTTAGCATTTCAGGAATTTAATATTTTTATGTAAGCATTACTTATTTCTGAGACGGTCGCACTTTTGGTAGCACTTCTTGGACATTATGTTCAGGATACAGACTAATTTTATACAGCACTATTTTGACAATGCTCTATTGCTTGTTTCTAGCTTTCTAAGGAAACTACTTCATTTTAAATTTGTGCTGACACTTTATTTATTCATCTTAGATAATGCAGTTCTTTCCTTGCTGCTACATACATGTGTGGGGCACAACAAATTGGCAACACCATGGCAATTCATCAAACGCATACAGAGATGAATGTGGGCAACAGAACATAGTAAGCTTTGCCGTACCTGTGAATTTAATGAGTGAACATGTGAAAGGACATTTGATGATTCACCCAAACCTACAGGAAGACACTGCACAGCAGATGATGTCTTACAGGAATGGACACACATTTTGTCTCAAAGATGGGTATTATGAGATCTTTGGTCACATAACCAGGCAAGAAATCATGTGAAGAGACATATGACAGCACGGTACAGAACCTTAACATGTACCTGTTGAATCCACAGCCAAATTAACCTAAATGCAGCAAGTGTCTAAGAATTTGTGGCAGCAGCTGATCACTTGGCCCATTCGGCCTTCTTGAATTACATGATGACCTTATCCAGAGGAAACACCGATCGAGTGAATGACAGGGAAGTGAAGCTACAGCTCCTCATGGGAGGCACAAAGTTGCTCAATGAAGCCGGATCACCAGCGAGGCAGCTGGAGGTACAGGCTAGAGCACCCAAGGGAACACTGTTGGCAGTGATGGGGCACTACAGGACTGCACGACACATATCCTGGCAATATGGACGTATCAAACATCTAAGCAGAGAACATCAGCAGAACCCACCCAAACTCGGAAAGTGGGTAAGAACCAGTGCAAACATGGATGCCACAGCGTCATCACCCTTGTCCCCTTGTTTCACTCAATGTGCTGACCAACAGGCGCAACTGCAGCCTAACTACTGAGGGCTGGATATCCGACAAGCTGTGCCTTGCCACAATTGACACCAGAGTGTCTGTGACCATCACCAGACCTGATGTCATCGGACTGCTCAAGAAGCCAAGTCAGCCATACATGCTGGAGACGGCATCTGAGGAAATCCTCCGTCATGAAGGAGTCATTGATGCAGCTGACAGTGCTAGGGATGTGGGTGTTTGTAGCAAGGATTGCAGAGTTCATCCTGGAGCTAGATGCCTCATAGCATGAGGTTCAGGAGACAACCACGTGTACCGTGGGACCTACTGCTTACGTCTTCCCTTGATAAGGTGCAGGCCACAACTCACTATGTGGCACACTTCACAGAATGGCTATACAATACCCATTATTACTCTGCAATATGTAAAAGTCGCCAGCGACAACATGAAGGCTCACTATGACCACCCACCCAAATTTGTGGGATTGTCAGAAGGAGAAGTCTGGTTGTATTACCTCACTTAGACCAGAGGAAAGTCATCTATGCTGCAGCTATGCTGGGAAAGCCCTTATAACATGATCATCCTGATCAAATTGTTGTATAGAGGAACCTGCAGCATCGTAGATTGATGGATGGTGCTGTGCCTAGGGCTAATCGGGACAAGCAACCTTGACAGCAGTATTGTGGGAGCACGGAGAGATTGCGCTGCCTGGCCTGCGTGAGCATCTCGTTATGTCAGAATTGTGCTCTAACCCACTCAGGTGATGATGGATACCAAAGTTGCCTGCAAATATGCCACAAACGTCCCTATGTATAACATGCTTATAAAAGTAGTTGTCGGCTTTTCACAAGCGAGCTCAGATCAGAGCATTGCATAGTAAAAGAGTGGGTAAGAATCTGTCAAAAGTTAGTTCAATGCAGTGCAGAGTGGAAAAATGAGCAATGAGTCATCAGTTTTCACTTCAGTCAACTTCAATGCAGCACAGTACTGATGAGTGAATATTGCGTCAGTCAGTTTTCAGTTTCATGCTAAGAAGTCGAGAATATAGGTGAGTGTAGTGAGTGAACAGTGACAATGCTGTGAAGTCACGTGTGAACACATACAAGCTCTCAAGATCACAACTGGTTACAGACAGTGGAAGCGCTACTGTTCAATTAATTGATAATTGCTATTGTTACAGTATGTTATTGCATGCTATTGCCTTTACAGCTCAATGACTGCTTAGGTGTCAACCTTAGAACTGTAATGCATTTTTGACATCATCATACAACCATAATTTGAAAACTGTGTATCTGGACTGCAAAAAAAAAAAAAAAAATGGATTTCTTGTAGGTCTCTCCCTTCAAGACACCTTCACAAAAACTCTGAAATATATAAACAGTACATATACAATTAACGGATAATCCTTGTTTACAATTACTATTTTATGCATAATCATGTATAAGTATATATACACACACATGTACTACTTAAAAGGATACCAAAAACAATGATCACATACTACAGTGCAGAAATGAAATCAGAAGTTGTTCCCTCTGTATAATGGGCTCTCCCAACCATCCCCATAACACTCGAGACAAAGTCAGCTTAGAGGAAAGCATGCTGTTGCCATCAGTTGTGCAGAAGCTATGCACGTGTGAGCATGGTGTATTCAAGAGAAGAACGTGTGCTCCATTACAAACATTACTTCACTCTGAAATCCTTTGCTGTTGTTCAGGAACATCTGATATGAGTACCCTGACAAGAAATTACCAAAGTAAGACATTACTCAGACCAGTGATAAAATTTCTAGGCACAGGAAGTGTTTATGACACAAAACAGAGCCAATGTTAAACAGGTCTGACAGATAATATACTCTGCTATTTTGAAGAAACAGCAGCCCCATCACCATGGAAATATTTAAGACTGTCACTGCAAATTGAATTATATCTGAAAAGTGTTTATCAAACAGTCAAACAGCTGAAATCATGATTATACTGATTTTCATCAGGGCCTCAGTTACAACAGCTGCAAGGATTCAATACTACCATTTTTTATCAATTTTTGTGAAAAGGAGTTGATCAATTGAGATGTTTCTACCCCCACGCCATGAAGTGATTATCCAACTGACTGTTTAAATGGACAGCCAAATGGCTGATTGTGAGGTGCATGAAACTTCTCTGTATTCACTGAAGATTGGGTGTGGTGCACACTGTCTTTAATGAGGGTTGTGGCACCTCTGCTTTTTTTTGGGGGGTAGAAAAGTAATGCTGAAAGTTATGAGAATCTTCTGACCCAATTCATTTCTCTGTTGGGAAAAACTGAAAGGGAATACTGCTCTCAGAATGATGGGGTGACTTCCCACACTATGAACACAACTGCTTTACTGAAAGAGTCCTTTGGTGACTGCATTGTTGGGCATGGTTTTTGGGTACCCTGATCTCCAGACTTGACATCACAACATCTTCCTGCGACAATTTCTCAACGACAGATTTGAATAATCCATGGAACTTGGATGAGACGAAACACACTACTGCACACACTGTTGCCAGCATCGACCCACAACACTTCACAACATTGCAGGAAATGCATTACAACAGGTGACTGCTTGTCTTCAAGAAGGAAGTGGATATTTGCTGTAAATAAACAATAAAAAACAACATATAACACATTTGTCTCATTCTATTACTGTTGCCTGTAACCATACACATACTGTTGCAGCTTGGCTTGAATTTTGAATGATATACTTGTGCACATATACAGTCTGCCAATGAAGGAATAATTCATATGTTGTATGCAGTGCAATTCTGTAAAATTATACCATGTTAAGACATGCTTAACTAGTATGCTTGGGCACATAACTGAAACCCATAACCATACTCATGCAAGATTACCGTTAAATTGAAAATCAGGTGTTAAAATAGTGTGTTAACATACAGTTCTTATTTCAAATACAAAACCCTTATTTCCATTGAACAACAGGGCAGTGTTATCAGGCTGTGCTAGTTAACTACATTTTATTATTATTATTATTATTATTGGAGGGGGTGGGTTTCCCCATGCACCGCGACTAATAAGTCTATTGTACGTCCCCCTTTAATATTCTACCAGTCTCCATACCCTGCCGGTACTGGTGCTTGCTAGCAGCCCCGTTCAGCGAGCGAGGCTGGCAGTGGTACCCGATGCTTACCCATCTACCGGAAGCATTGGAAACTACTTGGGCGGGAAACTTTTTACCTAATAATTTTGCTCAGAGGTCTCCTAGTGACATGAGGATCTTTTACGTGCCGTAAATCTACGACATGGGACCCACGGCTTAAAGTCCCTCCCGGAGGACTTGTTCCCTGAATTTTTCCGCCCTTAAAAATTCAACGACCTCCGCTGGGTTTGAACCCGCATACCCTGAGTCATGAGGTGGGAACGTTACCCCTAGACTATGGGGGCTGCTTTAACTACATTTTAACACAGTGAAGTGATATTAGATTTGAAAAATTTTATTCTCTGGGACAAAAAAACTCTGTAATCCATTGAGGGTCAAAGCTTGCTTGCTGCCTGCTTCATGCTGATTTCTTTCTTGGCTTAATTTCCAACCCTGAAGATGGAAACATTGGTTGACTTTTAATGGACTATGTGGTGTTACATCCCAGAACTGAAAATTGAGACATTCTATACAGAAGAGAGATGCAAAAATGTAAATGAATGGTGAATCCTACCATGCAAGAGGAGCACAGTTTTGTGCTTTCAAGCTTGCTGTCTTGATGCCAACGGTCAACTTGATGTTGCTGGAGGATCGTTATAATCTCGACATATATGTGATGTCATTTCCTTCAATGGTTCGAGCTCCCTACTGCTGACTAAGTCAAATTCACGAACGAAGTAATAGAAATGTTTGTAACAGGTGTTGACATGTGGTTCCTGGAACAGACAGACAGTAACATTAGCACTTGAAGCTTTCACACAACTGTGTGTAATGAAGTCTTCTCAGAGAATCGGCTATGTGAATATGAGATTGGTAGCCAATATTTAGGAAACTGTGTCCATCAGTTCATGTGTTGCAGCTGCACGTGTATTTATCCTGACACAGTGCCTCATGGTATGTCCAGCTGAGGTCACAGTGCCTCAATTATGATACCACATGCTCCTTGTACAGTCCTTTACGGGCCTTATCTGACACAGGTTTTGTTACATGATTTCCTTTACTTGCCACCTTCTTTGATTACTCAACCCTGATGATGGAGGCTTATGTTTGTCTCAAGCACCAGTGAATTTCTACTAAACTCCATAGCACTGTATCTCAAGAAATAGCACTCTTCATAGTCACTGCTGTGACAGCCTGAAATCCAACCATATCACCTGCACTGCGACCAAAAAAACTTCAGTAATTAGAACAAACACAGTGCCATTATCATGCAGAATGTAAAATTTAACAAAATATCATCTTAAGTGTGTTCTTTTCCTTGTAATGATCTTACATTATGAAATACTGTAGTTTGGCATATGAAATGTAATATTAGATCTTTGATGGCAGTGGTGTACAACCCCATGACATGCAAACTGAGGCAATACACACATGGCATTAGGTACTTACTGCTCCAATAGCCACAATTCGATCAAAGTGATGGATGTAAACATGGACAAACACTCGGAATAATCGCGTTAAAATTTTCCGACACAATGATGTGAATGACTTTGGGAAAGGCACATCTGCAACATTTGAAAAAACAATACATACCGATCAATATTACAAAATGTGTAAAAGTGAAACAAGAAGTTGTTTCATGTTTTTTTTATTTCTAGTGGGGTGGAACTAAGTCCCTTGTACTGCGGCCACATCTGGCCTATTGTACCAGCCCCAGATGATAGGTGAGGGTGATTGTGGAGCAATTGGTGGAATGAAGATTGGCAGGGGAAACCCAACTACTCGGAGAAAACCTGCCCCAGCGCCACTTTGTCCACCACAAATCCCACTTTACCAGACCTGGGATCGAACCCGGGCCACCGCAGTGGGAAGCCAGAGACTAACCGCTTGAGCTATGGGACAGCCTAGTTTCATGGTTTAGAGTACTGGCAATGCAACAGATTTAGAATCAACACAATTACTGCAATGTTGACAAGAAAGGCCACAAACTGGGCATACTGTAATGCAAAAATATGAACAGAGAGAAGAAACTTCAATCAGAAATGCCAGTTCCTGTACCACATATTATGCACTTATCTATGCACTCCGCAGAATCATTTGACAAGCTCAGGGGAGTATGGCATGAAGTCAAAGTTGAAAGGAATGGGCATAAATAAGAAGACCATTCTCATTGTCACTTAATGATAGCTTCACACTGTTAAATGCAGAAATGAAAAACAGCTCACAAAATGAACGTATTTAAAGAGGCTAAGACCGAGGTCAGAAAGTAAATACACTATAAGTGTTGTATATTGTGACATGTCAACCCGTTGTTGGGCGACAGGATGTGGAACGAGTTACCATGAAGAGAGACTTGAAAATCAGTCAACTGCCAAGTTACGCAACAGTGGAATGAGGTTATGCAACCTGCTTCGAAGCACCAGCCGGTAAACAAGACTCCCAAACAGGCGCGATGACATCATACTGCAGTAGAGAGTAGGAGTCATGTGACCTCTGTGTTTCCGCAAGTGACATCACACACCCCCTGAATGAGCCTGTTGCTACACTGCGTTGCAGTTATAATACTATAGAGTTGCATTCCAATTTTGCGTCATTCTGGATTAGTTCTTGGAAATTCCGTTACAGGTTGACAGAAAGCTGCTGTTGTTATAGTGTGTCAGATATTTTAGTGCAATGGTTAATCACAACCATCTGATGATTGAAAAGAGACAAAGTTGTTGCCTTTTTTGCCAAAAGAATGAGTGTTACTGCCATCTAGAGAAGATTTTGGGTTGTTTCTCACAATTGCTGGACACCTGCACGAAAACCTATTCTTCATTTATACCGCAAGTCTGAAGATGAAAGTGATGTGCGAGAAGAAAAACGACCTCAGGCACCTGCTGTGTTCACTAGAAAATGCGGAAGAACTTTGGGTAGCCATGCAGTGTAGGCCTGGGAAATGAACATGAAAGGCATCACATGAGTTGGGAATATCTCGCTGTTGAATTCAAAGAACTGTCCACAGTGATCTGGAACCATTCTTTACAAAATTCCTGTAGTGCACAAACTTCAAGAACAAGAGAAGGAAAGAAGGCTTCAATCTGCAGCATGTGCAGAAGACAAAACTGAAACATTCCAAAACAGTCTTCTGCTGAGGCCCATTTTCATTTGGATGAGACTGTTAATAAACAGAATGCATGTTTTGGGGCAAAAGAACATCCACACAACTTTTGTGAGAGAAGATGCCACCGAAGGATAGTGAGCATTCGGGTAGCCACTTCCAGTTACCAATCTTCCTCCATGAAACTGTAAATTATCAGTGACATATGCATATGCTGCACACTGACTTTGTACCAACTTATGACAGCTCAACTGCCTACTGGAACTCACATGTTTATGCAGGACAGCGCCAACTGACACACAATGCTAATATCATGTTGGATTTTTCTGAACACCATTTTTGGCCGTCACACATGTCACAGTTATTATACAAAGGGTCACAATTAGAGAAACTTTTGACCATCACTTAGCTCAGACTTGAACCCCTGTGACTCCTTTTTGTGAGGGTTGGGCTGCACCATAGCTCAGGCAGTTAGTCACTGGCTTCCCACTGTGGAGGCCCAGGTTCGAGTCCAGGTATGGTCATGTGAGAATTGTGGTGGACAAAGTGGTGCTGAGGCAGGTTTTCTCCAAGTACTTTGGTTTCCCTTGTCAATCTTCATTCCACCAACTGCTCCACAATCACCATCATCTTATCATCTGGGGCTGGTGCAATAGGCCAGCAGTGGCCACATACCAAGCGGACTCAGTCTCACCCCACTAAGAATAAAGTAATAATAAGAATGATAATAATTGTGGAGGTTCCTGAAGGAAAAGATGTTCCCGATGAAACCTTGTAATGTTACGGAATTAAGAGTGATGATTATCCAGTCGTGCAATGAAATTAATGAAGATATGTTGCTGGGTCATTACAAATATGTGTGATTGACTTTAAAAAGTTGTTAGACAAAATTGAGGTCATACTGAAGAAGTGATATAAGGGGGGGTGAGAAGGAGGACTTTTCCCAAGTTCTTAAAAACTAAGATCTATAAACTTTGTTATCACATGAATAATAAATAATTTTGTTGTGTCAATTATTCATGCATCACCCTGTAGAAACTATGCCACTTGTCTGACACAATTGTTTTCAGCATCCCAGCACTTAAAAGGACTGAGGGACTGCCCTGGCTTAACTAGTTTTGCACTTCAGGAGTTAAAGAACTAATGCACTTGTGCGGCAGGGAAATATGAACTGAATTATTTATAAATATTAAGAACAGTAATATCACCATTAACACCCACTTTCTTCTGTAATGTTACCACTGTATCATATAAAAAAAACAACATACATCAATATTTTGCAGAAAATAAATAAAAGAAAGATGAAGAACAAAGGAAATAAAACTATTCTGAGAAAGGTGTTACATTATCTAACTGAGGATGTTACCTGTGGATACTGGAAACAGCGTCTCATTATTTATTTGAGCTTCGACCCAGTCCATAAGCAGAGCAACATATTGGGGAGCTGGCAATGGCGTTGGTTTCTTATACTTCCCACCATCAGCCCACAGATACTCGAATTTTGGTCCACCTGACATTGTAGGACAAGATGTGGTTGTGCAGTATTCTGACACGGTCCCATAAATGAGGTTGATACGATTGAAGAAGTCTACAACTGCAGGAATAAGCAAAATAAGATCAATGTTTACTTAGTTCATTTGACAATGTGCATAGGGTATGCGGTACACTAAATCAGAGATATGGTTATGACTGTCATGTTGCAAATTATAGGGAAGGAAGTGATTCCAACTTGATTTAATAAATTACAATGCTCTTAAAATGCACAGGTGTTCAAGGAAAAGAAATGTATGCTGCCAACACATAAATCAATTCAGGAATTGCAGATTATGACATTATCAATGTCTCTGTTTCTCTCACTCCGTACCTCTCTCTCACACACATGCATATACACCCTGAAACATATAGAGGTACTTATTCCTCATTATATACATGTCTAAAAAATGCAGTTTGTTTTAATGCAATCAACTAACTTAGACCATATAAGTGCACATTTTAATGCAAACTGCTTGTTGGCCAATTAAGAGAGACAGTAAGTATATTATTGTGTGGGTTTGCGACGACTAAAGTGAGGGGAGAAGGGAAAACTGACTGTGTGACTTTTTATTGCAAGGAATATCAGTATATACTCATATAATATGACAAATATGACCATTGCTAGCCAACGGCTCCGTAAGCATGTTCTCGTGCCAATGAAGATTCAACAAAGGTTTCCATGGATATGGAATTGCAACAGAAGCAGAAGTCCTCCTGTTGGCAATGACTCGCTAGCATGCGTTTCTGTTGAAATGGAAATTTTCTTTTCAGAAGTCAGACAAGAAACCTATCTGTCTTCACTCTTTAGCGCTGTCAGCTTACCATGAACTGCAATCCAGTCATTGGGGTCTTCCCCTTGAGG
The DNA here is from genome assembly GCF_002891405.2 of Cryptotermes secundus. Classification (NCBI taxonomy): domain Eukaryota; kingdom Metazoa; phylum Arthropoda; class Insecta; order Blattodea; family Kalotermitidae; genus Cryptotermes; species Cryptotermes secundus. The sequence goes on from NW_019731581.1 coordinate 1,683,896, forward strand.
CAACTGCACCACAGAACGGAGGTTGATGCCTGAACTGAGCGATGCCTGTGCCTGCTTGTGTAAAGAATACCTCAACGTTCCAGGTTCAAATCGCTTCTTGGGACGAAATGTCTGCAATAAAACAGAACATAATTGCACCAAATATATTCCATTTGACAGTATCTTATCAATTTCTTTTTATGGAAGTACAAGGTGGAAAGAGAAAGCATGGAAATTCTGATATGTGCATACACTGCAATGGGCCCCAAACATACAGAATAAAGTATTTATAAGACTTTCATTGGAGAGACAATGGGATACAAGATTAATCTGAACACATACTCAGAAGGATTTTAACAATGAAATTAAGAATTTAAGACATGATTTGAAGCTTAATGAATATCCACAAGAATTCTTTGACTCTGTAATGAGAAGCAACCATTTTCAGATACAATATACCAGGGCACTGTCATTATCCCATATGTTAAGGGTATCTTTGAGAAATTCAGATGCACTGGAAACCATTTCAATGTCAGGACCATTTTCAAAACTAAACATACACTCTCTGTGGAACACTGATGAAAACTGGACTGGTCAGAGTTGTCCAGCAGACAATTCCATGTGACTGTACTAGATGTTACATTGGCGGAAAAAAGCAGACCTTTAGAAGTACACACTGAGGAGTACAAATATAACCTGCCACAAGGTCTGCTTGAAAAATCAAAATTAGTTCAACATGCATATGAGGAAGCCCACAAAATATGTTGGAAAGAAGGGATGGTTTTTCAGCTTGAACCAAACACCACATACAGGAAATACAAGGAATTTGTCCATACATCTCTGACAGACCATCTGATCAGAAACCCAGCTTTGATGTATCTCCAACTTGGACTTCCTTTATCATAGCAGAAGTCCAAAAAACATTTCTGTCAAGTGCTGAGTGAATGGGAAAATTTGTTTTTCTTATGTTGGTACCATAAGGAGTATTTCTTCTCTCCAGTGATGATTTCTATCACGAGAGTTCTCTAGCACAAAGACTTCATACGTGTAGAGTTTATAATAATTTAATGTTTTCTCAGCTCTCGCAGATGGTTTGTGCTGTGTCTGGCTTGCAACTCCATCTTGGTGCTGGCACAGGTGTCCAGGGATAGGGACACTAGCTCTATTGATTGAGTCCAAATCAGTATGTTTTATCTGAAGACAGATACAGAATCCAGTTTCCAAAACGTTGTTTTAAAAACTAATAAAGGCAGGACGATGGATGTCTAGAAACATAATATTTGTAATATTTGTCATAAGACTTGTTTACGCCCTACCAGGACAGCTTACAGGCAGAATAGGGCCACTTTCATAGTTCGCATAAAATTCAGTGTGTCGTCTTTTACAGTAACTATCAGTGGCATCCTATTTAAGTAGAGAGAAACAGCGATGCATGCAGCAATTATACCTCAGCCCCCTGACCTCATGGTCAAGCTATTGCTCATTTCCATTTCCTTTGAATGTCATGTATTATTATTATTATTATTAACCTGTAATTTGTATTCGACTTTTAATAAGATTGTGTATAATGTCATTCATTCTTCTGCACTGTGCTGTGTCTGTAATTGGCCTTGCGGCTGTTGACTCGGCACATTAATAATAAAGAATTGAATTGAATTATTAGAGGGGGTGGGTTTCCCCATGCACTTAGACCAGTTATTGGCCCATTGTGCGTCCCTCTTTAATTTCTACTATCGCCATACCCTACCGNTTGGGTGGGAAATGTGTTGCCTAATTTTCCTCAGAGGTCTCCTAGAGACATGAGGATCTTTTACGTGCCGTAACTCTATGACACGGGACCCATGGCTTAAAGACCGTCCCAGAGGACTTGTTCCCTGAATTTTTCCGCCCTTAAAAATTCCACGACCTCCGCTGGGTTTGAACCCGCGCACCTTGAGTCATGAGGTGGGAACGTTACCCCTAGACTATGGAGGCCGCTAATGTCATGTATACTTCCACATTAGAATATTTTTCATGAAAATTTATATTAAAGATAATGAGTGGCAAATGTAAAGTAGATGGCAGTTGAATCAACAAATATCAGAACTACATTTGCCGGGCAATTTTTGTTATTACTGCAATACCAAACTTAACTGAAATTCGTTCAGTAATTTCACATATCAGAGAAATTCATGGAGGTAGGCCAAGGCCCACTGGGGCTGTAGTGCTAAGGGGTGAGAAATAAAAAACACACACACACACATATAAATATTCAGATAATTTCTACCAACTCTTCGTTTATTTTATGAAGTTTGTGCAAAGAAAAATAATAAAAATAAACAGTTTACCAAGAAAACTGGACTTAAGCGAGGAGACTGAAATCACTTCACTACCACTGCGTTCAAAAGGCTGCATTACTCCGAAGAAACGAGCAAGGAGCATGAGGCTTAATGTTCCCATTTTATAAATTCAGCAGAGACGCCAAAGATTCCCAACAGAATACATTTTTCCCACTGCGTACTTCTGCAATTACTTTTGTACTTCAAGCTCCAAATGTCATAGTTGTCTGAATATAAGATGAAAATCACTCAATATATGAACATTTAAAAGGGGCAAAAAGGTATGGGCGTCATTAGTAAAAGCAACACGAGCACATGGAGGTACTTTCACTGTGTACACTTTTCAGACCTACATGGGTGAATATGGGAAAGAAATCTGACTCAGGTTTAATATTGGGGAGTCCTCTTCCATGAAGATAAGTTCGTTGAAGATATCATCTTATATTCGGCTAAACAGTGCAAGCACTCGACCTTGCTAACCACCATCATCATCATCATCATCATCATCGGCATGACAGCCCTTTGTGAGCCCTGGCCTTCCTCAGGATTTCTCACCATTCTTCTCTATTCGATGCTACATTCCTCCAGTTCTTTACACCCAAAATTCTTATGTCCTGCCACACACATTCTTCCCATCTTAACCTTGGTCTTCCCAATCTCCTATTTCCTTCTGGTTTAGTATTAAGCATTTTCTTGATGGTTCTATTCTCGCTGGCACGTATTATGTGTCCAGCCCATTCAAGCCTTTTCACCTTTATAAATCAAATAATGTCTGGTTCATTAAATAGTTTGTATAGCTCATGGTTATACCTCTTCCTCCATATTCCATTTTCTTCCACTGGTCCAAAGATATATCTCAGGATCCTCCTTTCAAATATACTTAACAGTCTTTCATCTGATCTTGACAGTGGCCAGGTCTCAGAGGCATAAGATAGCACTGATCTTATAAGTACTTTATACATCATAGTTTTGGTTTTCCTGGGCATTAATTGGGATTTCAGGTGTTTCCTAAGGCCATGGAGACATTTATTTGCTGCAAGTACATGTTTTTTTATTTCATCACTGATATAAGTGAAACTACATACAACCTAAAATTTATATGAGCATTTATTGAGGGTATCCCTCTCTGTCTGCTCCTACTCCTTGACCTGTCCAGCATGGGTGGCCCTACCAGTTGCTATGCTAGCGCCGGCATAGCTCTCAGCAGCTCTCAAACCCCACCACCACTATAAGGTGGAGACACCATTGGTGGGGCAATTTTTATACCATCCTAAAACCTTTGTATAGGTTGTCCCAGTGGCCTCTTTCCATCTGGCTTTCCTTGCAAAACCCTGCATACATTCCTCTTCTGTTCAGTGTGTTCTAATGGACCGACTATCTCATCCTTCTTCACCTGATCATTTTAATTACTTCTGGCAAGGATACAAGTTATGTAGTGCATTATTCAACTTTCTCAAGCCAATTATTCCATCCTTCTTGGAATCAAATATTCTCCTCATGGCCCTGTTCTCAAATACCCTCCATATATGTTCTTCCCTTAATGTCACTCCATCCAGTGTAGAATATGTGAGAGTATGTGTGTTTTTTGGTAGCCGAGCGGTCTAAGGCATGCACTGTCTTCGCTCGCTCGGAAGCCAGGATCGTGGGTTCGAATCCCACTCAGGGCATGGATGTTTGTGTGCGTTTTTCTGTGTTTGTCTACAGGTAGAGGCCTTGCAACGGGCTGATCACTTGCCCAAGGAGTCCTACCGTATGTGTAAGATCTAGTAAACCGAAGTGAAACGGAGAGTTTCATGGAGGTAGGCCTAGGCCCAAATTTGGGCTCTAGTGCCACAGGAAAAATGTGTGTTTCTTATGTTGGTACCATACACAGAATTTCTCTCTCCAGTGATGACTTCTACTCTGATAGTACTCTGGTGCTAGGCCTCACAAATGTGGAGTTTTTTATTTTTTTTATTTTTTAAAGTTTTGCCTTAACTCTCACAGACTGTTTGTGCTGTGCTTGGTTTGTATAACCTTGCGTGTGTTGGTGGTGTCCAGAGATAGAGACTAGCTCAATCTATTAGGCCCAAGTTGTTGAACTGTTGTGTTTCAAATAAAAACAAAACGATGGATAATGTCCAAAAACATAACATTTGTATGAAGACATACTGGCTACTTAAAACTGATTACTACCATACTGAATGGGGCATATGATAGGGTAGTTGGTTGAGGCACAATTCTACAAGCCAGAAGGTCACGGGTTCAAGTCTCAATGAGGTCACTGGATTTCTTTCAATTGACATAATCCTTCCAGCAGCACTATGGCCCTGGTGTTGACTCAGGCTCTAAAAGAAATATGTACCAGGAATATTCTTGGGGGTAAAAGGCAGCCGGCACATAGGGCTGACAACCTTGCACCATCTATGAGCTGACTGTCTAGAAAATGTGGGAACCTCAACATCTCATAACCCTATGGGCCTCCATGGCCTGTTACAGGGATACCTTTACTTTATTTACTTTACCATACTGAATACTGACCTGACTGATATCTGACCATCTCCATTAGAAAGATTGGAAACAAACTCCCATGAGTGACGAGGCAGCAGAGGAAACACCGGTGACTACTGATTGCAAACCTAACAAACGCCACAGAACAAAGTTCCAAGAAGCTAACAGACATTCAGCTACTCAAGAAATTTCCCAAGATTTATGGAACCTGATGGTTCATTACCTTGTTCACAATAGCCTGCCACTTATCCCCATCCTGAGACAGCTACATCCAGCCCACATCTCTCCAACCTATTTCCTCATGATCTGTTTTAATATTGTCATTAGTAGGATGGTATGTGTGACGAAATGACGGGTTCTAGTTTGGAATATTGGATTTATTAGCACTTTGGTTACAACCTTCCTTGATTACATTTACTACAGCGCTACTGGTAATTTAAATTTTGAGAGTAATTTATTTTTTCTTTGTTTTTCCTGGATGCTTTTTTATATGACGATGTAGTTAACATATAGTAAATCCACCATTTATGAAAACATCTCACACATTTTTGTATCTCCCTACATACTCAAAAACAACATGGAATATCTTAACATCACAACATATACTGATACATAAAACATTATAATGACTACATAGCTGACATGTTCATTTATGGAATTTACTGTCACACATACAGTCACAGACAACCAGTATTTCTAGGGCCAGTGCAGTAATATTTGTATACCGGTACATATGGTGTGGATAAAGCATGTTATATTACTGCAAACTGCAAGCTTGTCATTTTCCTTCGACCACCGCACATCAATGCCTAATTTGGAAAGAAATACGTGGTTTGCCGATGTGAATTTCAGTCACTACATTGTTGTGATTACTGCATGTCAACAAATCTTTACAACCTATGAAAACCGCAAGTTAACTGAAATGAAATTAATATCTGAAAGAGCAGCGTTCAATTATAAAACAACAACAGTACGAAACGAATCTGTATCTCCTGAACCTTTGATATATGACTTCCGTACGAAGAGAACACGAACTGCTTTCCAAATTGATCTGCAAAGCTTGGTCTTGTCAAATTACAATTCTACTTCAGTGATGTAATACTGAACAACAGTTTGTAAATATGTGGTTTCTGTTTTAACAACTAAAATACTTGTATCTACTAACCTTTCCTTTCTGGAAAAACTCCACAAATCCACTTAATGCCATCACTAACCTACACAAACCACAAATTAATTAAAACCATTCGGATTTCTGTCGCACCGGAAGAAACAACGATAACAACGGGTAGGACCACAAACGAGATAACAGGAGTCACCATCCCAAGAACGAAATTGCCCTCTGGCCAACAGCAACGAAACCTCAAATCATTTATGAGCAGCCTCTAACATTGATGCGAAACATCATACTCATATCCTACTGCCATCTATCAGCAGATTTTCTGAAGCTGCTACAAGACGGTCTGCAATATATCGTCCATTTAGCGCAAGATTCAAGCGGTCGACGACCGTGGGAGAAGTAAACCCCGTGTCTTATCTTCATTAATTTTTATATTCCAGCGCTCACACTCGGTCTCCATTGAGCTGAGACCGCGCTGAAGTTTTCTGACAATAAAAGCCTTCTTGGGATTGGTGGCATGTACAGAGGTGTCGTCGAAAAAGTGGCTAGATGAACACCATGTGTTTGGTGACATCATTTATATAGGGGTTAAAGTTGGGGATAAGACACAACCCTGTGATACCCCAGCCTGCATTTCTCTTGACGGGGATATTACGCCTTCCACCGAAACTCTGAAGATGATGGAAAGGAGCCAATGAGCTTGACAAAACTGTCCCAGAATTCTAATTTAGATAATTTATACAGCAAGCCAGAGTGCCGTGTGTTATCAAAGGCTTTTTCGATGTTCAAGAACACTTTGCCCATAGATATTTTATTGTTACAATTAAGGGTCACTGGTCCGTCAGTCTCAAACATTGCAGTGTCGTGCTGTGATGTGTATGGGGGGGGGGATGGCTTGTTAATACGACTCTTTCTTCTGGAATATTTTTAGAATGACTTTGACGAACAGTTTGCTGTTGTGGACAGGAGGCTAATCGGACGTAAATTTTGGGGGACTTTCGGGTCTTTACCTGGTTTAGGCAAAGTCATTACTATTTCTTTCTTCCAAGGATTTGAAAAAAGAGACAGCCAAAGCCAGTGATTCAATAAAGGAATCAGGTGAACCAATGGTCGCCTTGGAATGAATGAACAAGGGGTGGGCCCTCTCGGCCCTTGCACCGTAACCTACAGTGGTCTATTGTACTTCCCCTTTGATTATCCCACCAGCTATTTTGCGCTTCGAATAAAGCGCAGGATTTTGCATGTAGGGGTGTCAAAATAGTCAATTGGTTCCATAAAGTATTGACCCAAGTGACATAATCTTAAATAAGCTAAGGCCTCACATTCACACAGGATATGTGTGGCTGTTTCATTTTCTTCTTGACACCTCTCACAAGTGGGACTATCACTTAGTCCCAGTTTGAAGAGGTGTCCTTTAAGGTGACAATGTCCTGTAGGTAGTCCCATCACCCATTGTAGCTGGTTCCTGTTTAACTTCAACAGTTCCTTCTTTTAGCAGAGGGTCCTCTTATGAGTCCTTTTGCTTGCCTGAGTCCAGTCAAGGATCACCACTATTTTTTTTTATTCATTGCCTTTCTGGCAACTCCTATAGAGATTCCACAGCTGGTTCATGTCCTACGAATGGATGTTCAGCTCCAATCTTAGCCAATTGATCTGCTCTTTAGTTTCCAGCAACACCTTCATGCTCCGGCACCCATAGCAGTTGTACCCTGTTGTTTGGCCAGTTCCATTAGGGGTTTGGTGCCAATCCCAGACCAATTCTGAGTTGATCTGGTGTTTGTCAAGAGCTTTAAGTGCAGCCTGGCTGTCAGACAGAATGCAGATGTTCCTATTTCTGTAGTTCCTATCTAAATTCTCCATAATACATGCCTTAATGGCATATACTTTTTCCTGGAATACTGTCGTGTATTGGCCAAGGCTGAAATTAAGTTTTTGCCTCGTGCCATAGCAGTACACACCAGCTCCAGTGATACCCTTATGCACTAATAACTTATTTTTGAAGTAAGAGGGAGTTAAAGTATCACACTTCCAAGTACAAGAAATGGATAATAACCACAACAATTTTTGTGTGTTGAGCAAGACGGCAGAAAGGAAGTAAACTTACTTACTTACTTACTCACTCATGGAGCTGAGCCCTTCTGGAGGAGCTGCCAATTCTGCAGCTACTAAAGAAGTTCCCAGCATTTTATGGAACCCGAAGGTTCATTACCACGTTCACAAGATCCCTATACTGGTCTCTATCCTGAGCCAGATCAATCAAATTAATACCATCGCATCCTATCTCTCTAAGATCCATTTTAATATTGTCCACCCACCTACGCCTTGGTCTTCCCAGTGGTCTCTTTCCTTCTGGCTTCCCCACAAATATCCTATATGCATTCCTAGTCTCCCCATTCGTGCTACATGTCCTGCCCACCTCATCCTCCTTGAAAGGAAGTAAATACATGATCTAATACTGATCCAGTTTTTATGTGAAAGTAAACTGTTTTATTATCTTATATTTCTTACTAAACTGAAGGCTTTATCAATGTGGAAGTGTACTACAGAAAATATTGTAGCATGGACAGCCGAGGTTATGAAATGACTGCAAGATGGGAGCAGTGAACACAGTCCCATTGCTTGGCAGTTGCAACAGCTGAACTACAACAATGAAACAGGGTTGTTTTCTATGTGGTCCATGCCGAAGAGTTATCATGAAGTCAACTGGGGTGACCCAGTTAATTGAGCTGACAGTTCAGATGTGGGATATTCAATGGACAGTAAGATGTGAGCACAGAAGCTGAAGAATCTCCACTGCTGAGAGCTGTTACCAAGCAATGACTAGTGAAGGCACTCCAGACTGGACAAGACTTGGGGTGGTGGCACACCAACTGCGTCAAGACAAGCATCAAGACATGAGGCAACAGACGCAGTCTTACTTTATTCGCAATTCCTTAGCATGTAGCTGACATCAACACCGAGACTCAAACCGGTGTGCAGCAGTTTTCATAATCTCATTCATTTCAACTGTGCTCCTTTCTTTGCGTCATGTCGCAGACATAATGTCTTGAGGCATACCGGTGTGCAGCCTACCTTAGAGTGCACTGATTTGTAAAGTGTAGATATCAGTGATAGCACTGTAAGTGCCTGTAGTTCTCAGTTGTGTAATTGGTCAATAAATCCATTCAGCAACCCATACCCCATCTATAGTCGCCCCCTGAACCGTAACAATATTTATAAACCCATTATAAATCTTATTCAGGTACTAAGTTCTGCTCATGCTTCTGCTGTAAAGCCTAAAAAAGGACATAGAATAAAGAAATGGCACAAAAAGAAGAGTTTTGAGCTACTGTTCTTGCAGGCATGCTTATATCAGAAGTTGTTACACATTCCCCTCTTCCTACACTGTTTCATTTTCTCACAAGACTGGTCTCATTAAAGTAAAAGCACCTTCGATTTTTCCAGTAAACTGAAAATCAGAATCTTGAATGCTTTTAACGGCATGAAAGACAAGAATACACAAGATGTCTGTCAGATTTAATAACATGTATAAATTTCAGATGTTAGTTCACAATACTTTTCTACATATAAACCGATTTACATTTGCAGGAACACCTGCATCTTATTAAAGCATCAACATTTCAGATAATTAGAAAAATCTAACATATGTAAAACAACACTATCAACTGGTTTTGTTTTGTGCTTTCACTATCAACAGAACTTCCCACTCCCTGTGATAAAAGCAGATAAACTGTTTCAATTGAGGCAAGTCTAGGTTTTAATTATGTTTCCATACATTCAAGATTGGACATGACTCAAAGCAAAGAGAAAAATGCAGCAAATAAAGGTTCAAACAAATTACTATATTTTTGATGTGTTAAGCTGGGAACCACACCTCAAAGGATACTGAAATCCATTCAGTGTCAACTTAAAAATATGCTCTTGGCTCAGTTCTTCCCCACAATTATTGCATCAGCAGGTTTCTTTCAATGCATCATTATTTCCCTTAATGTAGGTATTGATTTTGTCCTGCAATCATGAATTTGCCAAAATCAAGTGCAAAGACAAAAGAGAATATGATTTTAAAAAACAGACATCGGAATCTGAAAAATCCACTATCATTCATTATGAAAACTGATAAGGGTGGAAATGATCATTCACAAGTTTACATCAGAATGTGAATCAGAATGCTCAGATTGGTGAACCATAGCCTGATTAATAATTTACATATTAACTGAAAAGTGACTTTCATATAGAATAATATGATCTGGCATCTGAATCTTTATTCAATTCCTGGGAATTACATTAGGTCCTTCAGCGGTAACTTCAAGTTTTTTCTTTCAGTCTATGCAAAGTAACATATATAGTCATAATTATTCTTGTTTCTTCTTTGCTGTAAAATTTTTGTTATTAAACTAAACTGCCCAGAACAGAATCCAGTTTCCAACTTCAAACATATTGCTATTACGTTAATATCTTATTTCTGAGCCAGAACATTGAAAATGCAGGAAAGTATGTAAATTTACTTTGAGTCTGACAACTTGTAGCAAGGTTTAAGGTGCAGTATCACTTTAAATTAGTATAAAACGTGTTTCTCATTTACCTGTAACCTTTACTTTTGATCATTATGTCTACTTACTGTAATCAGATCTTCAATTCAAAATGCTCTACACTTTCCCTACTGCCCAACACCAAACCCTTCACTCTGCTCTAATGTATTTGTTAACTTTCACATACCTGCACAAGAACACATTTATAATACATAACAATGTACACTTACACTGGGCAGCCATATTCAGGTATAAAATTATATGTAAGAAGATGGCCCATTGAAGCCAAAACATGCACCGTAAGATTATAAATGAAAACAGTATGTGCTGTTAAGTGTTTTAAGAAACCAAACATATCATATCACTACACTAGGAAAAATATGTTTTATATTATGTGCAATCAATTACTTCACAATACTTCTACTGATAAGAAAGAGAAGTATGTATGGGCCACAAATTTCATCTACACCTCTTTCCTCCAAAGGGTCAACAGATGGAAAACATTTGCTTCAACATGCTCCATACATCCTACTGTTGTGGTGCATAATATTTTGGGGTCTCATACCAATTACTCGGGCAACAGCAGAGTTTAAATATATTTCATATCTGTTCATGCAATACCATACTAATCGATGACTGTGAAAACCAGAACGTTTATTCTGATCATTAAGTTTCAATTAATAGCGGTGTACCCTAACACATGAGTTATGAGTACCAAAACCCCTTTAAGGGGTATGTGTGCATCTACTGGGGGGGGGGGGNGGGGTTTGAAAAAGAGTTATTCTTTACTTTCAGTTCTTCTGTTCATGCATACCCAACTAACAGAAACATTAATGGAGTGCCAAAATACTAATCACTGACTAGGTAACTTCTTGTTTATATGATCTGTTGGACTGGTTACAGGTTCTTATTCTAACAGCTGTTTTGGTCATAATATAGCAATTTATACCCTATTACTTGTACATAAATCATAACATTGGTTACTGCCAGTAATATCACAATTTGTATGTATCTTTGGCAACATTAGTGAAGCCACAATCAAATGACATGCCGCAAAGTTCACCTTACTTCCCATTACAAATGAGATATTCATTAAGTATGTCAACAATATACTAGCAGTGACATAAATTCAGCAATATTAATGGACATGTAGTGTAAGATATCAAAGGGATATATGATACAGAATTTGACAGCACATCAATTTTAGTAATATAAAATGTTTACAGGTGTTTTCCTTTCAGCACAATATGCACTACAAATTAGCTTTACATACATACATCAACTTCTCTCTGAGCTTTATGTACTAATATAAACATCTTCATCAGATATGCACACAGTGATCTATGTCAAGGATTCATGCGAGAGAAGTATAATTCAATACATAATAACGAAGCTTAACAAGCATTTCTACCACTGCCAATCATATCTATCTGGCACTTGGGCTTCAGCAATCATCACTGGCCTTAAATGCCAATATCGATATAAGATTTAACCATGGTGGTAATTTGCCCTCTTCATTTATAATTAGAAAATGAAGTCTATTATTTATTACAAGATAAAGGTGAAATAATATCTGCACAGAGAAATCCAGTTAACACATACATCAGAAAACTGGTTCTTTAATTATCTGCCATAATGTTCTTGCTTAACAATTTCCTTTATTAAAATTAATGACAAATTTTTTTGAAAAACACTGCTTTAAACTGCATTATCTCTCTTAGTCCATTCTGTTACTTCAGCATTTAAGTCTGTTATTCCCTCACCAAATTAAACCTAAGGGAGGAGATCACATCCTTAAAAATCCTTGAAGTTCTCTTCAGGCTTGCTATCCTTCTTCCTCTCTCAATTCATCTACAAATTGAACAACCATACAAAATACGTTATACAAGTAATAGTGAAAGACAACATAACATTTGTACTGATCTTGTCAGATTATCAGCTACATCAACATTACCATGTTGGTGCTCTGTATCCCTGACTGACCTTAACAATGCAGACAATTCTAAACAAGGCAGCTGATCACCTGACATGTCAAAAGAATTTATTTGCCATAAGAATTTCATATTCTACACATTTAGCTGACTTTAATAAATCTTAAGAAAAATGAGAACAATTACAGAAAATAAATTATATGGAACCTACTCCCTAATACCTTAATAAGTTAACCACATGAATAACACAAAGGGATGATAAAAAATATTATTCAAGCAGTGACATTCCGTAAGTTATCAATGCCAATATGAATGTGTAACTTTCATTTACTTAACAATGCTATGTCACTACTAGAACATACAGAATATTTATTAAATAACTAGTGATTATATATAATGGGGCATACAAGTATTTGAGAAATATTTTTGGCATACATTAACACACAATTCGAGGATTTATGTGGAATAAATTAAGGAAACCTTGGAGACCTATCAAGATAATTGGTCTCTAGGCTGAGATTAAAATTGGAGACACCTCAAATATGCATCAGAGTATTAATTACCACACTACAGTGTAAGATTTGAGGCTTTCATGGCGGTGACTATGAAGACTGCTTCATAGTCACCGCCGTGAAAGCCTCAAATCTTACATAGTGTTCCTCTATGCGGAGGCTACTCAACGACACATTCGACGACTCGAGAAAGGTTAACACCACATATACACGGTGCCCAATCCGAGAAGACTGCTTTCTTCACCACATTACAGTGTTCAGCTTTTATACAAATGGAGAGTATAGTGAAAAAGACCATGCTTTGTGCAGCAGGTTCAAGTTTCTGATTTTGAAACGCATGAGAAAGCTAGGAATATCTTAATGGCAAAGTGTCACTTTGGGCCCTAGGTTATTGGGTAGCAGAAATTTCATCTCTCACAAATAATGTATTAACACTCATGCCAGAATAATGTCTATGACCACTTTAGGGAAGCAGTCCAGACACTGCATTCAATATTTGTTCACAATTTCACGGCCCTCAGGTACCATTCCAAGATTTTAACAAGAGAGAACACACTTAATGGTACAAATTTGTACAGTTATCTATGATAAACTCAGAAACTATTTCAGCAATTTCCAGCCAAAATGGCTGGTCTATCTCGATCTGCGCCTTTATTAAGCAAGTCTATTTCTAGAATTCCATGTAAAAGTAAAGATGATATTTTGTGTAATGATTAAGAATGTATTGGTGATAAGGATTATGCACAAAAGTAAGCTGGTTGCACTCAGTAATTATGAATGATGAGAATGAATGTGTGATATGCTTATCCAACCTACATGGTTTTGGAAATTGGTTTATTCTATATACCCATAAAACGTCCTTTTACTGGTAACCACAGGCCTATTTACATTGTAAACAGTATCCAACAAGATGGTTTTGTGTTATGTTTGAACTGGTGGACCTTACTGTAAAAGAGACCAACAGATATGCAAAGCTTATGTTTAAAGCTGCGAAGTGATCAAGGCCAGGTCATGAATGAATCCGAAAGGTGCGACAATAAATATATTCCATTCCGTGAAAACAGTGCTGATGGAAGAAACTCAGAAACACTTATAAAAACATATTCTGACAGGAATTCTTTCATAGGAACCTCTGTTTTCCTATAAACTATGTCCCAGCCAGTTTTGAACTCATAACATTTTTGCACTATGTGGGCAATAATTCAGTTCATAAGGGATGCAAAATTGTCCAAAGTCAGCTCTGTAGTTGCAAATATTATTACAAAGTTCCCAAGGTTCCTAAAAAGAGTACGTACTGGTGAATCCCCAAGTTTGTGAAAAGGTAGGTTGAATTAGACATAAACATTTATGAATTATGTATATATGTATCTAAAACAGGATACCTGTAGAATTTTACTCTGCACAACAGAGCTCAAAGTATGTCAAAACAACAGTCTCTGTTGAAGACAAGTGAAAAGGTAAAAAACTGTCATGAAACTTGTACAGCGCTTCCTGAACATGGGTTACCTTTATATATGGGCAATTATTATAACTCTCTATATTTGATATCACTTCTAGAGAAACAGAGGAAAAATGTTGAAAACTCAGATCTGGCAGAAAAAAATACCAGTATGTGTAACATCAGCATACTATGAAGATACTTTGGTTCTTAAATAGAAAGATGAATGTCTCAGTTATATCCAGTTTCCATGACAAGGAACTTCCTTCAAAGAAAACTTGGGATGTGGATATTAAGAAACTTAAGAATCTAATTGGTTGAACTGGCTTGGAAGACCAAAAACTGCACCTCTGTAAGCGAAGAGGGGAATGAAGCAGTACCACAAATTCTTTAAGAGAATCCTCAATATAACAGTTCGCAATTTCTATGTGATCTACAGGACACAAAACCAAAATGTTCATCATTCAGTCTACAGTACTGATATGGCAGTCATCAACAAATAGACTTTACCATCTCTGTCAGTGGGCAAACCTTTAATCAATCCTCTATTCAAACATCTTTTTTGAAGGGCATTTCTCCATGAAAATCCCACCTACTGACAAGTAGACAAAGTCCCACATGTTATCTGCTTGTATAGAATCTGGCATTGTAAAAAAGATCAGGCAGCAATGTGTGTTGATTCCTGCTTCAACATATATCACACTAAAGAGAATTTCTGAGGTGGGGAGTTGAATCAAATGCCATATGTACATTTCAAATTATGAGAATACAGTGAAATCTCAATTTTCTTTGTTTGCTTACAAACTTCTAAACCATTGTTCTTCCTTCATTTTTTGTTTGTCTGACTCATTTGGTTTGCTTTGGTGTCAAATTCTTTGATAGTGTTTTAGAAAACTTCTGAATTATGTAGTTTTGTTATTTTCCAACAACTCTCATATCTTTTTACCTTCTCACTGTTTTAACGTGCCCTATCAATGTTTCATTCTTTTCAATCTGTGGTATGGGATTAGTTACAACAACTCCAATACTCATTATTCCAATCATAAACTTGAGGAACCAAACACCCGTCAAACTGCTGTTTTCTCTCACTGTTTTTTCCAACTGCACTTCACAAGTTTGTTCCCTTAAAGAGTCCAATTCCTGCTCTGTACACCCCCATTCTGGAGCTGCTACACTTGCATCTGCACTGCATGACGACTGAAATGTAACTCCTACATGAATATATTATCTACCAACTGCAACATAATTCAAAGAAATGCTGAAATTTGACACATCAGAAATTTTTGGCTAGGGAAAGAAATACAGAAGAGTTTCTAACAGCTCTGGTTATGCTAAAAATATGATGCAATACAATTTCATTTACAAAAATGACAAGATACAGTGGAATCCCCATTTGACATTCAAGATTTTCCTTCACTTAACATAAATTTACATGATCCCTTGTCACTATTTACAACATAAAATTTCCCTTTTTTAAGATTTTCTTCAGTTTAATGTTTACATCCATTGCTTCATAAAGAAAACTTAAATGGAAGTTTCAGTGCATTCAGAAGGGAAATGGTGAAAATTTGTGTAGAATGTGACTATAAACACAAGTAACACTCACCAGATTAGCACGAACAGGCATCTTGTCGGTTACCTTTCTGTTCTCCAGTCAGTTTGATCTGGTCTGGGAATTCGTTGTACAACTCAACTTCACTCTCTTGGGCTAGTGCATTCTTAGCAATTGTCTGGAATGCCTGTTCTACATTGATGGCTTCTTTGGCTGATGTCTCAAAGTATGGGATGTTATTCTTACTCTGACACCACTGCTGGGCCCGCTTTGCTGACACCTACCACAATCAACATAAAACTTTCGACTATCTATGTTCAGAGTTCAAAACCTGATGAAACCATCTACATTACTAAAAAAAAATATTAGCTAGTGTGAACACAGTGTTATATTCTTACAACACATTCTTACCATATTCAAATGGAATTTAAATGTGATATATATCATAATCCCCCTCGTTGGTGTCTCCACCTTATCGTGGTGAGGGGGTTTGAGTATGCCAAGGACCCTGAGAGCTATACCAGCGGTAGCGTAGCTACTGGCAGGGCCTCCCTTGCTGGACAGGTCAAAGGGTAGGCATCAGACGAAGAGAGACACCAAAAACTGATGCCGGAAGCAGCGTCATCAGCAGCGACTTGAAGCACAGAGCAAATGATGCTCGAGATGGTTCAAGTTCGTATAGCAACAGGCGTGACCAGAGTGGTTTGAACGGCTGCTGTACTGCGATGTGGAAAGCAAATGGAAAAACTACCACATTATCACTTTTCCTGGATAGTCTCTTTCCAAAAACAGAAGATCGCATTAAGTGGAGGAACTGTTTTGGGAGAGACTGTGGACCTGTCGTCTGACAGATTACTATTGAATTGAATTGAATGTATCACAATTAGGACCCATATAAAAGAAAAATCATCTAAGGAAGAAAAAGGTTTATTCCAATTTGCTATCATTTGTCATCTGTGACTGCAAGAATGAAGATCTTGTTATATTCCCCACTCAGTCTACCACGGTTAGATTCTACATATCCAGTATATCATAGAGTTAAATGACAGCATGACACCAACAAACCCTTAATAAAAAATGTACTTTTCAAATTATAACGCAATGGCTGAGGACATACTTACTGCTCTGTTCTCAAGATCCACTTTATTTCCAAGAACAACAAATGGAAAATTTTCTGGATCCCTAGGAGATGCCTGAATTAGGAACTCATCTTGCCAGCTGTCTAGAGATTTGAATGTGTTTGGAGCAGATACATCAAACACCAGTACACAGCAGTCGGCACCTCTGTAAAATGCTACCCCCAGTGACTGAAATCGTTCTTGTCCTGCAGTATCCCAAATCTGTAACGCAAAAATAAATGCACACATTTATAACCATTAACCACATGAAAGTCAACAGACAATGAGAAACAAAACCAACCATCACGGACCAATAAAACTGCTATTACATTGCGGTTAATTACACAGTACAAAAACTTTTCACATTTCTGAATACCATGTATGTAATAGGCTGTTACTGCAAATCACTATAATGACAGTCAACATGCTGAAACCTGTACAAATTTTTTTATCTTCCATTTTATATTTACATGAAAAACACAGGAATGTATTTACCACTTATGACTTAATTTAAAAAATTACAATATATACAGGGGAATAAACTTTTACTCACCAATATGTGGTAGAGTCATTAAGTTCATGGAATGTGGTTTTATTGCATCATATTACATGGTATTCACCTACACTTACACAGATCCACATCGGCCCTCAAAATAGTTGCTGTTGGCCACTATGCAAGTTTGCCAACGTTGATATAGCTGTCAAAAACATTGCTGAAACATATTAGCAGCGAATTCCCGTACGATGCTTTGCGGCCATTCCACGAACTTATTGACTGTGGTAGTAAAAATCATAACACAACACTATGGTTAACAAATACAGAGTGAATCGTATAGAACTGGCCCGATGAATTTGCTAATAATTCTGCAGGTGATACATATAACCGCTCACAATTACGACATAATAATCAGTGGGCCGTGCTGAGTTGAATGGTATGCGTATGATCCGGCAAGTGGCAGCCCTTATGCTGCAAGGTCGACAATGCCGAAACGTGTCTGCAGTGGGCAGGCGACAGTCATGGAGTACACGGTTGAACAGCGAGTGTTTCTAATGCCTACTTGAAAACGGCGGACACTTTCAACACCTGCTCTGATCACGGCACACAATCCAAGATAAGATATGTGTAAATTACTTTAATATCTGTATGGTATATTTTATATTACACCTCATTTCGTCGTGCCGGTTCTATATGAATCGCCCTGTATTATCATATACAAAAGCGGAAAAAAAAATGCTCGTCTTCACTGAATATGTAATACACATAAACTTATTGTTTCTTCTTGTGAACAGTATCATATTCCCTTAGCAAAAACGAATAAGTTACCCACCATGGCTCAATAACACATGACAATATGCCAGTTTTATGGCCCACCCCGCACTCATAACCGCCATGGCTGACTCTTACTTTCATTGATAACACTGTTCCATTACATTTACACTAAACCCTGACAGAAGCTTCGGCTCTTTCAAAACAAAGAGAGCTCAAGTTGTGAGAAGTCCACATGTGAATATGAAGAGTGACAGGCATCTAGCTTCCAAACTTCTTATAGCTACATTTGTTTTTCCACCATTCACTTACCATTTCCTTCTATTACCTAAAAATAATAAGTATGTGAAGACACTTCAGACAGAGAACACTTGGTGTGCGCTGCAGTTATATGTAGTGTGTTCAAAAAAGTTAAAGTGCTGTAACTATTTGTGGCCATGGACAATAAGCACTCAATAAATTCAATAATCAATCCAAACCCTGTGTCTAGTC
This sequence comes from Cryptotermes secundus, assembly GCF_002891405.2. Lineage (NCBI taxonomy): Eukaryota > Metazoa > Arthropoda > Insecta > Blattodea > Kalotermitidae > Cryptotermes > Cryptotermes secundus. The sequence continues at coordinate 1,702,639 of NW_019731581.1, forward strand.
ACTAACACATGAGTGCTTTTACTAATGATTCTAAATGGTACCTTCTCCCTTTAGCACTGACCTGCATGGTAACTATTCGGTCGTCTACCATCACCTCTTTTGTAAGGAAGTCAGCACCAATTGTCGCTTTGTACTGATTTGAAAATTTCTTGTTGACATACTGGTTCATTAGTGATGTTTTACCAACTCCTGAATCACCCAGGATGATTACTTTCAAAAGTACCTTCTTGCGGGATGTCATCTTCTCTTACGTTTCACTATCAGATACAAATGGAAGAGGTTTAATCTGCAACAGAAAATCAGAAAATTCTCATTACTCTCACACTTTTCTGTTATATGTTTGAAGACTCACAATGCCCAAAGAAACATCAAAGTTTAGATCTGGTATGGTGTGCTTCAAAATAATCTGCAACACAAAATTTGAATCACATTTCTTTCACTACGTTTGTCCTCTCCTTACTGAGCCTTGGGATGAAGAAATACAATCTGGAGAATAAAAGTCATACAGGAACGCTAAAGTTTACCTCAGGCTAGCAATGCATTTCCCCCAGAAAAGGGGCCAATGAGGACAAGCAAATCTTCCAGTTTTTTCATTCAAGTTCTGCATTATAGCAACCCAAAGTCTATGTGAGTCATCTTGACATCAGTTGCAGAAACCCTGAAATATTCAGTTCTCTCCACGGACCCAGCCTCTTGTTGCTTCATAAAACTGAGTATAGGCATTTAAAAAAATGACTGCCTACAGTATCAGCCCTATCATAAAATTCAGCCTCGGCCTCACAGTTTTAATACCTCTGTATGAATAATACAATAATGGCACTGATGTTATTACACATGGTGGCATATTCTATGTTCACGTGTTCATAATGGAAAGTTACGAATATGTGCCTACTATCTGTCATGTCCACCTTTCCACGCCTCTTCAAACAACTCAGTAACTGCTGAGCAGATTTTTATGAAATTTCAGGTTACTGAGTTTTATCAAAATTTGTCTCCATCTTCCAATTTTACTAAAAATTGAATAATAGGTGCTTTAGATAAATGCCAATATATATTTTGTGCACACCTCAAGCATAACATTCTGAACATTCATTAGAACAAAAAGTCTTTCAGATAAATTTAGTACAGAAGAATGGTGTACACACTTTATTTCAAACACACATTTGCTGTCAAGTCTTAAGGATTTTAAAATGGAGTGAATGCACCAGAATGCTTGCATTATGCATGCCTTTCCTACACTAGAAAATCCTAGATTTAGGTGCAAAGATATTAAAATGGATCTTGGAGAAACAGTGTGGGGTGGTATGGCAAGGATTAATCTGGCTCAAGATAGGGGCCAGTGGTCATCTCTTGTGAACACTGTAATGAACCTTCAGCTTCCATAAAATGTTACGAAATTTATAAGTAGCTGAGCAACTGGTGGCTTAAGCAGCCTCTGTAGTCTAGGGGTAACGTTCCCACCTCATGACTCAAGGTACACGGGTTCAAATCCGGCGGAGGTCATGGAATTTTTAAGGGCGGAAAAATTCAGGGAACAAGTCCTCCAGGAGGGGCTTTAAGCCGTGGGTCCCATGTTGTAGATTTACAGCACGTAAAAGATCCTCATGTTTCTAGGAGACCTCTGAGCAAAATTAGGCAAAAAGTTTCCCGCCCAAGTAGTTTCCAATGCCTCCGGTAGATGGGGAAGTATCGGGTACCACTGACAGAAGAGGGCCGACCTCGCTGGCAGAATGAGGCTAAGTATCAGGTACCACTGCCAGAAGAGGGCCGACCTTGCTGGCAGAATGGGGCTGATAGCAAGCACCAGTACTGGAAGGATATGGCGACAGTAGAAATTAAAGGGGGATGCACAATGGACCATTAACTGGTCTAAGTGCATGGGGAAACCCACCCCCTCTAATAATGAATGATGAATGAACTGGTGGCTTCTCAAGGACTTCACTCCATGGAGTTAGTAATGCATGCCTTTCCTATATTTACAGCATTGTGTCAATGGTATTGTAAATGCTATTCAGCCTGAAGCAGGAGTACTTCATAACATTCATTCATTTATTTTACATTCCATAGGTCCACAGTACAACAGGTAGGATATGGAACACGTCAAGTGGTACATATATAAAACACAAATAAGCCAAACAATAGAATAAAATAAAATGATGACAGAAATGTAAACAGTTCTATTACTAATAATTTTAAAACTTGGTGACAATAAACATAATTTATTAAACTATAACAACAATTTAAACACTGAATTTGTACAAAAAAATTCTAATTTTGTTTTATTTCCCTAAAGGTGCATACAGAACAATAGAATAATGAAATCCAAATCAACGTAAATGTCTCGTACCGAGTTTGTTGGATAAATGGAAAAATCCATAAAGGCTTTCTGCAAACTATGTTTCATTCTGAATCAATATGGCTGCAAGTTGGAAATGCTCACCTACATTTGGTGTAAGTCTCCCATACCTAATTAAAAAATCTACGAAACAGTTTATGGGATACACAGAAATATAATGTATGGCCAAATGCTTAAATGCCTGCCCATATGCCATTTTTGCAATGATGAATCTGATATAAGCTACACGTTCTTTCACGAAGATCAATCTCACAAGATGGGAAATTTCCATGTCCAATTACTTCATAACATATGCTGATACTGCTAAATTTTTGACACTCCATATGCTTGCCAAAGATTTCTTGGCTGCAATCAAGAGTCGTCAGCCTATCTTTGGCAGAACGTGGACCATGGATGTAACCTCCTCCAGATGGTATGCAGAAGCATGACCTAATTCATACTGAGAGAAGCCAAATCCACCTAACCAGTATAGGATTTCAGAGGATGACAGACACAATCCTGACCACTTCCAAGTCTGAGAGGTTCAAAATGTTTGGGGACAGCAGCCCTCATATAAGAGGTGGCATCCAGAAGCCATTTTGGAATCAGAAGAGGGCAGGCCAGGAAAGCAGGAATATCAACAGTGGCATGAAAAACAGGGGTTTTTCACAAAGGAACTCAGTACATTCAAAACTGTCTACTCCCTTGTTTAAACATTATACTCAAAGCTAAGAGAATCAGAATTGAGATCAAGCTTTGTTTCCCTCTGGTGAGTTTGAAATGAAGTTTAGACATGTCTTTCAACTGGGTAATGTCTGTAGAAGAAAACTGTTGTGCAGGGTCAGCACAAATAAATTCCTTAGATGTCCATCTTTCAGTCTGAACTTTTGGGAGGTAAGATTAAATGCATTAGCAGGCAATGGGTAACAAACTACTTTAATGCTTGAAAAACTTTAACTAATGTATAAAGCAAGAGTATGATTGAAGGGTTGGCAAGCAGTGCCACCTGCTTTCATGCTGGATTCTTGCTCAGCGTATTCTTCGACCCTGAAGAAGGAGGTAAAATGTTTCTTCACAACTTCAGCTGATTTTCAACAGAATACAAGGCACTGTATCCCTGAAGATTCTCATCTATCATGTTGCTACTCTGTGCAACTTTCCTTTGTGCCATTATCCACTACCCCTAAAGAAAGTGTGTTCTCAACCTTGTCTACACACTGATTACAGCTTTTATAAATGGCCAATGAATTCTCTGGCATGCTTACCATAACACTTGCCCTAATGGTTGCTTGATTTCACCTAATAGTTCTTACGGAAGAAACCAACACAATATTTTATTTAAAAACTTATTCGGAGTCTGTGAAGAGGATGGTAATAGTATTCAAGACAGATGTTCTCACAGCAGGAGTCGTGATATCATTCTGAAACTTGGCAGCAGCATGGGCATGCCATGATCTGAGCATTACATCTGCACAAGCACACAATAAGCCGCAGATAAATTAAAATTCATCCTGCACTGCATAAAACACACATCTAAATATATTATAATCTGTATAGAATAAAAACTGTACTACCAAATTCATGTTCAATAAGAGATTGCTGTATGTTGGACCTTATTTTCTTCAGCATCTTGCTAAGCTGTTTTCTCAAGGATTTGAAAATGATTTTCAGTTTTAACTGGGACATGGTATCCTATGGATGTTGGTGGTTTACATCCTTAACAACAACTAAATGAAATAAAATATGACTAAAGTAAAAGATAACAAGAGTCCATGAAAGGCAGGCTGGATATAAGATAACAGATAACTGCATGGTTTTAGTCCACAATCAGATAATAAATCCAATTTAATCAGGATGCCCAGAGCACAGGCTGACTGAACACTGATTTCATTGTTGCCAACTTTCTGCGAAAGCACTGTGCCACTTACCAAGAAAAATGCTGCCACATGGCCGAATTACTACCGCACACTGTTTATTTTCATTAATAATTAATCAAATATAGTAATTAATACTGTACTCACCATCATAGATGTTCAAAATGTCTTCCCTCTGCTGTGAGACATGCCTAAATTCTTTTAAATATATTTTGGAAAACTTGCCGCAATTCACATTGCTGAATGCTGTAAACTGTTTCACAAATATTCTCTTTTATAGCCTTCAGGTCATGTGGATTGTTGGCATGCACAACACTTCTGAGTTTTCCCCACAAATGAAAATCATAGGGGTGTAGATCTAGGGATAAAGGAGGACACATACCCTTGCTAATAATTCTACTTTCCCATTTAGTGCCCTGAACACACTGTCCTGCATAAAACAACCGAATATTTCTTCTGCAGGTGCCAAATTGAAAAAAAAAATGGACTGAGTATTTCATTAATGTGTCATTCAGCATCAAGAGTTCCTTCATAAAATATCAGTCCACTGATAGGTTCGCACTTATGGCACACCATATGCCTATCTTTTGGTCAGAGAGAAGCTGAATTTGAGCATGGGGATTTTTACTACTCCATTACTTCTTTTGTAAGTTAACATATCCTGAGAGATTAAAATTAGCCTCAGCTTAGGATCAATAAGTTCGTCATGCACATGAGCGATAAACCAATCCCAAAACCTCAACTGTAAGAAGGGAAACTGGTGAACAAACCACAGATATTAAAAAAACACCAGTAAAGATAAATGATAATATAATAAAGGATCGTACACACACACCTGGGGCACACAGTACTGAGGTGGGTTGAGGCACTATGTTACAAGCTTGAAGGTCACAGGTTTGATTCCCAATGAGGTCATTAGATTTTTCAATTTGCCTAATCCTTACAGGCCTGGGGTCTACTCAGCCTATAACAAATATGAGTACCTGGAATCTTTCTAAGGGTAAAAAGCAGCCAGCATGTAAGGCGACAACCTCACTGGCATCTTTGATCCAATTATATAGAAAATGGGGGAGCCTCGTAGTCTCACAACCTCATGGGCCTCCATGGCCTTTTACAGGGATAGCTTTACCTCACATTACCTTTTACACATACAGCTATTTTTTTTTATGCATACTTTTTAAGAACTGTAGAATGAATGGACAGCAGTGATACTACAACCTCGGCAACTTAAAATGGAATAAATACTTGACTACAGGAAGAACCCACCTTCTCTTCTGAATGTAAACCTTAAGCCTACTACATCGAAGGACATTAAAACTATACCATAGTCCCTTAAATAAAAAAAATCAAAAAAAAAATCATGTGGTTATGATGAAATTTCATCTTGATCACTTCATTCAACAACTGCAGGAATTTTGCCTTCAGTAATACCACTATATAAAAAAACGCAAAATGTCCTGCATTTCTAACTACAGACTTAGCTCTACATCAACATGAACAAAGAAAATGGTTCCTCCTTGGCCTGATCACAGAACCCTCTCATTCAAACTCGGAAGGAACACAACAAGGCTATTTTGAAGGACATATCTTGGATCCACTTCCTGTGCCTATCCCTGAAAAGGATTCTTTCTTATTCACTTCAATTTATTTCAAATTCAAAAACAGATCCAGATCCCCAAGTTTACAGAAACAACACAGAACCAAGACAAAGAACTCTCAAAGGTTTTGCGCATCAGTATAAGCTCTTTTTTCATTTTCATTACTCATCCATTATTTCCATAAAATCCAATACTTTAGGATGTGGTAAAGTCATATTAGATAAATATGCAGTACAAAGAACTAAGTCAAGGCATAAGAACAGAACCAGAATACAATTAATCTTACCGACTGGTATATACAAAAAATTCATCCAGAGTATAAAATGGGCGACCATGCCTGGGGGAACTCTTCACATAGTGTAAAAATTTTTATGATATAAAAGAATATAATTAGAATCATTACAGGACATAGAAGTAGAGATTCATGTAGAGATTTATTTAAGAAATTAAAAATTCTACCTCTTCAATCACAATATATACTATCGCTTCTCTTATTTGTTGTGTGCAACAGAAATTAATTTGAATTAAATTCCAATATCCATAACATGAATACTAGACAAAAATATAACTTCCTTCTACCTTCATCAAGCTTATCACTATATCAAAAAGAAGTCTACTTTTCTGGCATAAAAGTGTACAATAGTCTCCCACAAAGTATCAAAAACTTGATTAATGATACTAAACATTTTAAATCAGAGCTAAAGATATATCTGCATGCTCATTCCTTTTACTCTGTAGACGAATACCTCAATGTAAATAGAGAATAATGTAGAATTAAGCTATATTAGTTTAAGATAAAATTACTTGTACCAGCAGGTATTATTTTGACTTGTTCTATATCCAGAGGTATTAACCTACTTAGGATCTATGGAATGCAAATAAATTCAATTCAATTAATTTAAACCGTTTAATATCCTTATATAATTGCTTCAAATTCAGTGGGAGACAATTGAATAGTTTGATGCCCATATAATATGAGCCTTTTTGATATAACGATAAACGAACTGAGGGTTGATATAGATTTATGTTGAGTACCTGTCTAGTGTCTCTATTATGTATATCAGATACAAAATAATGTTGATCCATGCTATCGACCACAAAAGACAGTAGAGAATAAATATACAAAGATGGAAGAGTAAGAATTTTTAGAGTAGTGAATATCATTTTACATTTCTATTACCAGCACCAGTTATTAGTCTCATCGCCCTCTTTTGCAAACGAAAGACATTGATGGCGTACAAAGAGTTACCCCACAAAATAATGCAATATCGAATAATAGAGTGAAAATAGGCATAATAAACCATCAGCAAAGTTTCCTGATTCACAAATGGTTTTATGACTCGGGTTGCATAGCACACAGAGCTAAGTTTCGGGATAAATGACTCCAAGAATGATGCACTGTCAACCACTGCTTCCAATCCCTGCAAAAGGGCAATTCTTTCTAGTCTTTCTGCACTCTACAGTAGCACAGTTGCCATTTTCAGGGCCAACGATTTCCACTGGCTCGTCTGGGGACTCTTCTCCTTTTCCCCATTCACAGTTCTGACTGGTCACTTTTATCCTACCTGATCCATTTTTCCTATTCTTTTGTATAATAATCTTCTTCCAAGTTGGCCCACTTGTACCTTAAAGATTAAGTCAGTGTGTCTCTCAAATGTTGGTAGCTACCTACAGAACTACACAATGTCATAACCCACAGAACAGTTACAAATCTTCAAAACTGTGTAAACTTCAAAGAAATTTCCCAAGGATCGTTACTACTGGAAAACAGAATTAGAACCTTCATGATAAGCTCCAACACATAAATGTTGATGGATGGATAACAAAATAAACAAGATGGATTTTGCATGCTGAAACTGAAACGAACACATATCTATGCATATACGGCGATGCTAGCAGTTCTTCTAGGTCAAAATGCTAATCCTATGAATCACTGTATCTGGCCTAAATAATATTAAAAAACTTCAGTTTATACCTCACGGGAAACATGCTATATCTTCACTATGAACTTGAACTGGTTAATGACAATTGTAGAAATAATCCACGTTTATTCTGACAATCGTATGAAACTCATAAATAGTCCCTGGGCTGAATGCTCTTTCTTTGCGTCAAAGTTGGTGGTATTTACAGTCAACATAATCTTGAGGTTTAAGATATACATAATTCGTATACACACAGTGAAAACTAAACATCTTTTGGCTCTGCCCGAACGGTTCAATGGAATTTATTTTATAAATGCATACTGCATGGTTTGACAAAAATATATACATGCTTCACACAAACTAAAACCATACTATAACGTCTCACTTGAAAGTTCGTTATCTTTCTCAGGCCATATAACAAGTTATGGCCATGCAATATTTTACACAAGAACGTATGCAGTGTAATACATATACCTAATAATCACGGGTAAGTGCTGTCCAATTCGTTCGCGCAATATATAGTAGTATACAATGCTCCGTTCTTGTTTGTCATGCAAGGCGAACACCAAAAATTTTACACCTACACCAAACAAAATAATCACAAACGCCTAGTGATTAAAATTGTAAACCGTGATCCTTAATATATACTTCAGCTTCATAATAAATATCGATCACACTCAAAATTACCTTCCTCAGACGAAATATTTCCTATCCACCTTTCCCCTGCAGACAAGAAAATGGCGTATAAATCCAATCACGAGTGTATGAACCACGGAACAGAATCACAGATCGACACACAAACACAAAGCAACTGGAGTGCAAAGTGCGCCATCTATCCATGAAGTAGTGATTGAAAGTGATACTATAGGACCCCAGGAACTAATAGTAATAGCAAATGGTCATCAAAACCCAAATTCCTATATAACCCCATTACATCTTTACTCTGCCCTGTTCAATAGTGAAATGGAGATAGAATTTTCCTCATAAGATCAGTAACATACTGCACTTCCACACAGTGCCAATGTCTAAAAACGACATAAAAATCAACACTGTCAGGCCCTCAAAGCAAGAAAGAGTAGACTGTATATCTAAAATTAAACTACAGCTATTACAACAAACCTTTCGACAAATGAGAGTGAACACCTAATATAAGTCCGTAATATGCATTCAAGCTCAAGAGTACAACCATTGGACTTCACCAGTTAACTCATGCCAAGCAGAACTAGCTAAACAAACTTATTCACTAATTGAACTTTAATAATCAGAAATTAATAATGTTCACAATATAATCTCTTGATGAATCAACCACCTCATACCAATCAAACTATTAGAAAAGTAACCGTCTTACTTAACTGAGCTGTTCAGTCAAAAGCAGTCTTAACAAATTATAAACTTTGCCACACATTTACAAAAATGATCATATGTGAACACATTACCCAGAAGTATGGATAATGGAATATCATCATAAGTGATGTACATACTTACTTACTCATGGATCTGAGCCCTTCTCGAGGATCTGCCAATTCTGCAGCTACTCAAGAATATTCCAGCATTTTATGGAACCTGAAGGTTCATTACTGTGTTCACAAGAGCCCTCCACTGGTCCCTATCCTGAGCCAGATCAATCCAATTCATACCATCACATCCTATCTAAGATCCATTGTAATACTGTCCACCCAACTATGGCTTGGTCTTCCCAGTGGTCTCTTTCCTTCTGGGTTTCCCACCAATATCCTATATGCATTTCTCCCCCATTCACGCTACATGCCCTGCCCACCTGATCCTCCTTGACTTGTTCATTCTAATTATACATGGAGAAAAGTATAAGTTATGAAGCTCCTCATTATACAGTTTTCTCCAATATCCTGTCACTTTATCTCTCTTCAGTCCAAATATTCTCATCAACACCCTCAGCCTATTTTCCTCTCTTAATGTCAGAGACCAAGTTTCACACCCATACAGAACTACAGGCAAAAGGTTCTGAACTGAGTGGTAGCAAACATTACCCCGAGTTCAATCTTCTCTTAATTTTCTCCTGAATCAGGTTTTGATCTGTTATCATTGTTCCCAAATATCTGAACTGTGCCACCTTTTCAAAACATCTGTTTCCTATCTTTATGTCATGATTTTTCCTTGCATTCTGGTGATGAGACAGCAACATATACTTAGTTTTGTCAGTATTTACTTCTAGACCAACCTCTTTACTTGCGCCAACTACAGTTTGTGTGTTTTTCTTTATGGTATCTATATTATCACCCAGTAGATTCACATCATCGGCATTGGCCAACAGCTGATGTGTCCCATTTAATTTCAGTCCCACCTGCTTTTCCTGGACCTTCCTAATGGCACATTCTAAAGAAAAGTTGAAAAGGAGTGGCGATAAAGCATCTTCTTGTTTTAGATCATTCTGGATAAGAAATTTATCAGACAAATGTTTACCTATACAGACTTTTCTATAAGTTTCGTTTAAACATATTTTAATCAATGAAGAAAGCAGTCTTCTGGGACGTGGCGTTGTGTAGATGTCGTGTTAACCAACGTTTCGGAGGAACATGTCGCCTCCATCTTCAGGGCAGAAGGAAAAATAAGAAAATCCGCAAGTGAAGAAACAGTGAGAAGAGGTGCAAGCAGACTAATGTCAGAAATAAACTCAGCTATATGAGAGCAGGAAAGGGACAGGTCTACATGGGAAATCAGTGGAGATGGAGAGGGGAAGGGTCTGGGGAGACACAGCAAGGTTAGTGCATGTATAGGATATTGTGTTGGGGGAGAAATGCAAGGTTAATGGGGCAGCATTAGCCCTTAATCTGGGGGGTTGCTACGAGAGTCGGTCATGGACTGTGACTTCGTGGATCTGGCGTCATGTCCCGGGGAGTTTTTTAGGGAACAGATGAGAGGCTTCCATGGCTTGCCGAGACAAAACCCCCCTTCTCTCTTCATATTGTTGGGATGGAGTTCAATCTCAATGGCTTACCTAATGATGCATCAATGTACAGGGAGATTATGTTGAGAAATAAATGCATTTTTCAAATCAGTATTCTTATTTAAGTTCTATATCCATTTGTAACTTACTTATTGACTTACCCTCATATATTCAATTTTACTATATTTAAAAATAAACATTTTGGATCGTGCATATGCTTCTACTAGGGGCGTTTAAATGCCAAAATTGGTGTACTTTGGCTACGATGACCATACTCATCAGTGCACTTTGGATGTTAAAGCTTAATATGAAGCTTTCAGCTCTGTATTGTATCTGAAATACTTATACAGACAGAAGCCCTGTCTAAACTGATCTGTTAGGAGTGCTGTCACGTGGGGTTTCTTACAAACACAAGGCAAATAGAAACAAAGTATACTCTATTAAAAAGGTATCCATATATTTTGTACATCAAGAGTAAGAGGATCAAATCCTCTTTAAAACTGCATACAGTGTGATAAAATGTTCCTGGAACACAGAGAAATAAAGCTGAAAGAATTCTCTGCCTTCTGCATTGACAAGTCAAGTCCTGAATATAAGTTCAAGCACTATCACTTGAGACAAGCTGTACAATATTTCAGATATAAGAATTTCAACAAAAGCAAAACTCAGTTTCCAACAAGTCAACCAGAGAAATCAGAAACAACTGTCACAACATGCAACAGAAAAGAGATAAAAAATGCAAAATTTTTAAGAAAAATTTACATCACAAACACAGTGAACTTTATTTTCAAATTGTTCTAAAAGTGTATATATAATTCTGATAAGCAACAAGGCATTAAATTTTATTTTCACATTCTCAGACAGCAGTATTTTATTACACATGTGTGCGCGCATGTGCGTACACACACACACACACAGTAGAATCTCACCCTATGCAGGAGTTACATTCTGTGAAGTTCCAAAGTCATGTATAGTCTGAATTACTCTTGAAAATCCTTTCAATCACACATAAACTACATGCTTTCATATACCCCCTGTAATATGTATGTACAGAGTACTGTGGCGTATTTATGCCATGCAAGAGCTGTTGAGCCACAGAGGTCTGTGGGTGTGGCGATTGTGGCAAATCTGAGACAGTAAAATATGGTCACGAGTCCCATGGGACTCTGACCCGAGAAAGAGTGCGCTGGCAAGGGCCAGCAGTATATGCAAAAGACAGACCCATTCTCTCGTCAGAGAGGGCGCCCCACAAAAACAACACTGTAACTGTCAAACAGTAATAAATATCTGGCCATGAGCCCTAGATGGGTCTCGACACCAAGACTTACTGACTGACTGACCGTAAGTCACAATGTGACTTTGAACAGGTTTCAGTGTTTCAGAGTATTTCAGATTGTTTAAGTGACAGAGTTCTTGATAGGAGACAGCCACGGGAAGTTCGTAGAAGACCTGTGAAGACTGGGAATCATAGTATGCATGCAACAGTGAATTATGAAGTGTGTGTAAATCAGCGATAGTGCTGTAATTTGAGTNCTGAAGTGTGATTTGAAGACTGTGTTTATATGTAATACTGGAGTGTCTGATCCAGTGAGACTGCTAGAGTCTCTGTGTTGAGACCTGTGAAGACTGGGAATCATAGTATGCATGCAACAGCGAATTATGAAGTGTGTGTAAATCAGCGATAGTGCTGTAATTTGAGTGTGATTAAAAGAGGGCGTGTCCAAGCTGCTAATAAATCCAATCATCCAAATTTTAACCCGGCATTTCTGTTGCACGTACCACCCTACATGTGACAATATATAAGGGAAATGTATCATTTTAATTTCATACAAAATATAGCAACAGACAAAAGACTGAAAATAAGAAAGGAAAACAATTAGCCTGAACATACACCAGTCATCATGGATAATCTGACGATAGTCTTCTTCTGCCCCTGACAACACTACTTTGGGGGTGGTCAGATATTGCCTGTGGTATTTAAATTTCCATTTTGTAATCTGGGGAGGGGGGGGCACAAGCACATATGGTTCAATTCATGGAAGTTAAATATGTGTATGATGTGATTCCACTCTATTGTCCTTTTAAGCAATATGCCATGAAGGCATATGGCGAAGCAGAGGTATACCTCCACCATTCTTCACCTCAGCACTAGTTGCATGTGATTGGTCAGCTTCATGCCCTTGCCACTTTACCCGTGGGAGAGTGCACCCAGTACCCAGTGGATAGGAGGCTGGTTGGGACCCAGAGCCAGTCTGGACACTATGCAGATAAGCATACCTTCTTGCCCCTGTTGAGAGACAGACCCTGTAACCTGGTCACTATACCAACTTGAGCTACCCTGCCTCCTTTATACCATATGTGCCCAGACACAAAGAAAACATTTATTGGAAATTGTTTCCTTCATGAAATCGCTCACTATGTCGTTTTAGATCACGTTTCAAGGCAAAACTTTCCCCACAATAACAGTGGAAAGGCTTCTCTCCAGTGTGAAGTCTTACATGTCTCTTCAAACTAATCTGTTGTGTGAACGCTTTCCCACAGACTGAACACACAAAGCTCCTTTCACCAGAGTGTATCATAAGATGTCGCATAAAATACCCTCTGTCAGTAAAAGACTTCTGGCATGTTGCGCATGTATAAGGTTTCTCTCCAGTGTGGATTCTAAAATGAAGGGTAAGAGCACTTTGAGTGATAAACCTTTTGTTACATACTGAACACTGGTGAGGACGATCATTGGCATGGATCCTGGAATGCTTAGTTAATGCCCCTTTCTGTGCGAAGTGCATACCACATGCATGACACAGATATGGCTTCTCTCCTGTGTGGGTCCTTATGTGACTGTCCAAATTCTGACGAGTTGTAAATTCCTTTTCACATATGGCACATTTGTGTGCATGCCCTGTGTGTAACTTAGTGTGTTGGTTTAAATCAGACTTGCACCTAAATGTTTTACTACACAGACTACAACTATATGGCCGCTCCCCTGTATGTAGAGTGTCATGTTTCTGTAAGCTACTTTTCTGAATAAACCTCTGACCACAAATGGAACACTGGTATGGTTTCTCACCTGTATGCATCTTCATGTGTAGATTCAACTTTTGTACAGATTTACCACACACTTCACATGGCCGGTACTTTGCAGGAACAGTAACATGGGATTTTACCTTCAAAATCTTTCCAGATATCTTTGTGAAAATGTTAAAATTTTCATAATGATGTTTATGTATACTTTGGACTAGCTTATGGCCATTCTCTATAGCTCCTTTTACATCTCCTGAACAATGAGAAACTTGTTTTTGAAGTGACTTGTTTTTTTTACTGTCGGAATTCTCAGTATTCACATCATAAGCACTGTGTGTATGAAGTGATCTTGTTCCTTTTTCTGAACACCTTGCTAGATTAAACCCTGCCTTTGACTTTCTGATGTATATTTGTTCTGGCTTATCTTCTTTATGTTTGAATTCTGGTGTTGAGTTAGTAGCTGATAATGATGAAGCAGCACTGTCACCATCAACCACCCTAGGAGGGTCCTAAAAATGAGTACAGATATGTAAGATTTGAGGCTTTCACGGCGGTGACTATGAAGAAAGCAGTCTTCTGGGATTTGGCACCGTGTATATGTGGTGTTAACCGACGTTTCGGAGGAACGTATCGCCCCCATCTTCAGAGTAGAAGAAAAAGTATAAGAAACCGTTTCTCACGGTGTTGTCGCTTGCAGAATTCTTATACTTTTTCTTCTACCCTGAAGATGGGGGCGATACGTTCCTCCGAAACGTCGGTTAAGACCACATATACACGGTGCCAAATCCCAGAAGACTGCTTTCTTCAATTCAATGTTTGTTAATGATTCAATATTTACAACAAATGAGAACCAAGGTTTTGAAGTAAGTGTCAATAAGCATTTCAGACACACAACCTGAAATTAAAGTACAATTTCCAGCATGTAAACAAGTTCACAGAACCTGAAATTAAAAAACAGCTTCTTGCATGTAAACATGTTCATACTATATACATCATGAATATTTACTTTGCAACACATGTGACCAGTACAGATTGCAGTGGATAATGAAATAGCAACTGAATTCCTTCCCTCAATCTTGAGGTAAGTTTGTCTTTCTTCACTACTGTTTCAATGTTAACACTAACACCAAGGCAATGAAATAATTTCTTATCTTTGCTATGCTGCACCTAGCTGGACTGAAGATGCGCCCTGTTCTGCATCTTGTTCTCCACACACACATATCTGCATTAAGCATCCTCTATGCTCAGACTGTTCTTGGAACACTTTTGCAACTACTCTTGCATATGTGCAGTCCTAGGAAGTTTCTCATAAGTGTCCATATGTATAATATAATACCGTCGTAAATGCAACAATTTATTGTAGTTCTTTGTCTTTCTTCTTCCACACTACATGTTTCGGCTGTAATGGGCCATCATCAGGTGTATTTCATTTACTTAGCTGTTACACTGCATGTAATTCAAAGTTTAAAAACACCAGCTTTCTCAATTGTCATTGCTGAGTTTCAATCGGTCCCGATATACCAGAATCCCCTTGCTGATTTGTCAGTTCTGTTTAAAATCTCTGTTAATATACACTCGTCGATTTAAATTTAAAATTTAAATCACAGGGATACCTGCTCTATGTCTACATGTGCTGCAGTGGCTACATTTGCAAACATATTAAAGATAACAGCGGCACACACACAGGGAACCTGCACAGAATAATAAGTGAAAGGTGCTGAAAGCAAGAAGTTGGCAAGATTTTAAAACAAAACTGACAGGCTGATGTTTTAGATTTTGGACTGTGTGCAGTTTGACAGCTACGTAGTGAAAAATACACCTGATGATGGCCAATTACGGCCGAAACATGTAGTGTAGAGGAAGAAAAGACAAAGATCTACAACCAAATAAATTGTTGCATTCACGACGGCATTTGTATTATTACATACAGAAGAGTAAATACTATGAAGTATTTCAGTTTGAAATTTTCTCCAGCCCCATTACTTCCTGTCTTTTAGGTTCAAGTACTGTTCTTGATATTTAAATTTCATACAGTGTCAAAATATGTACTTTCTGTAGGGCGAGAGCCTATATTTCACATTCATACATTAAATTCAATACATCAAACCATTAGTGAAATTTGTACCTTAAGTTTTACATGCCCTTCATCCTGCTGTTCACATTGAGAGTGAATGCTAACATGACATCTTAACATCATATCTGACTTCTCACACTGCAGTTTAAAGTTGTAACAAGTATTGACCAGTTCAACACACTGCTGACATACCTGGGCAGGCAAACCATCTCCAGCACTGACCTGTATGAAAAAAGACACCATTTATTCAATCTTTGATGTTATTAGCAATAAAAAATTCACTAATAATTTATTGACAACAAATTTCATTGACAGCATGTCAGAAGTGGTGTAGACTTCCTCCAATATAACAGATTAATTAATAAATGAAGAGAAAATAAATTTTATGCAAGAACTGATTATTTTAAAAATTTCTTGTATTCCCATTCATTCTACACGTTGGATGAGTATTTTAAATACAAGATGAACTAAGCTTTTTATGATGCTGTTTATATGGTATACTGTATAAAAGACTTTCAATTGATATTTGTACATATATTTTTAAGGAATGAGCTTAATAAGGCATTAATGTCTAGTTGATGAATTGTACATGTTGGTTAAATTATTGAATTGTATAATCACTGTCCCTTTTATGAATATAGCTGTAAGAAGAATGGTTTCTGTCCTCAGAAACTCCTCCTGTTTTTATACTTCATGACAGCAACATCTGAGAAACAGTAAATCTTACTGAAACGTTCCAATTTACCAGATAAAAAGCTCATAATTTGCTTTGAAACAAATGCAATACTACTAAAAACAACAAAAGAAAAACTATGTGGTTTTAGTCCGCAAGCAAACTATACCGACCGAGCAACTGCCGTTTGTCGGCAAAGTTAGTGCTAACTTTAGTGGATAGAGGGTGTCGTGTGGTCAGCGTAACGAATCCTCATGACCGTTAATCTCAGTTTTCTAGACCGGAGCCACTATTTCCTTGAAATAGCTCCTCAATATCCTCACAAGGGTGAGTGGACCCCATTCCAGACCCACTACTTCTCAGAAAATCTGGTAGTGCTGGGACCTCTGGATCTGCAGCCAGGAACTCTGACCACTAGGCCACAGGGGCGGTCACTGCACAGCTAGTTTCATATTTTACACATTCTGACATAACAAAAACAATATGCTGTTATTCCAGCTTGTTATTAATGGAGGACGAGTTGCCTGTGCATTGTTTCATTGAAAATGGAGCACTTCTCAGAAAAGTTGCAAAACAACAGCAATTCCTCCAGATCTAAATTTTGATATCAGCTGTTTATAGAAACATGACTCCTGTCCTGATATCAAACTCTGATGAAGCAGATGAAGAGTTCTGTCTTCTGGGATATAATGCTATGTAGTCTGTTGAAAGTCAACTGGCGTTTTGGATGAACATGGCAGGGAGATTTTAAGACTTTCCATTAGGAACATATGATAAGTTAAATTCAAAAACACAACACCAGTAACTTCCCTGATGAAATCCACACACAGAAATTCGTCATACATCGGAAAACACCAATAATATACAGTATTTTAACAATACAAAGTAAAAATGAGAACTGACTGGATGACTGATAGAGAATTTGAAAGTATTATTCAAATGTATTCAGCTGCTTTAGTATTTATCTTAAAAATGTTTCTTTAAATTATATAACTCAACATAACCTATACCAAAACTATGGCAATACAAGATACAGCACTGTATGGGTTCTAGGAAGTGAGACAAGCATAAAATATTGCAACATGTATAGCTAGGCAAGAGCTCGATAAACACATTTCCTAGGTAACACAGTCAACTACAGAACTCTGCTTACTAGGATCTTCATATACACAGTGTAATATTAACTGATTAAAAGCCAATATCCATGAAAACGAACCTCCATATCACAGTAACAGCGATGAATGCGATAACTCTCCTGTTGAAGGAGGTGATCTCCATACGGTTCGACAAAAACCGACTTCAGGGAGAGAACTGATCAGAAGAAGACAGAATATGACAGAAACCAAACAGAAATCAGAATAAGTCAGAAGTGAAGTCTTTATTTTATATAATACAGTTACAATAACCCTTAGAGTGTTATAATTGTTCATATAGTTATGAAGTGTTATAGTTACAGTAAGAATGTGTTACAACTAACTGTAGTTGCACCTGATGAATATCCAATAAATTTATTCATTTAATCCAGAACCCATTAATTACTTGTCACGTTACCATGATGTATGACAACATGAATACAATGAACAGTAAAAAATAAATTAATGTTCCCATTCAGCTGATTTACTTATGATACAAACAATTATGAGCACAATTTGCAGTTGAGTAATTCCTAATCCATCTTCATATCCAAGAGATCCTGGGTACAAGTTAAATGCCCAAGGTCATCTATCATGATTGAGTTTCTTGTGCTTCTCCTAATTTCCAACAGGCAAATGTCATGATATTACCTCAAGATAGGCTATGACTGTGTGGGAACTGCCCACATTCAAGCGTGTGCTGGTGTGCGGCTTCTGTAATACGATCCGTGCAGTGGGCTGTGGTCCAACCGTCTACCTTCTCATATAAGGGCCATCCTCACAGGCCAAACCAAGAATGACTTGGACACCACAGCACATTGCGCGGATCGTATTACAGAAGCCGCACCCCAGCACACACTTGCCACTGATGTCCGCCGTGTTAGTTTTCCTGCTGGCGGTAGGAGCAGGGCTGCGTACACTTTTGTGCCCAGGCCCTGTAGCGGTGATGGTACCAGCAGAGGGTGGGTATAACCTTCTCTCGTGAGGGCGATCTGCTGGCCGAGCAGTGGTTCCTGGAGTTGGAAAGAATGCATCCCAGCTTGGCGTTCAGTGTTTCCACTTGGCGTCGAAGATCTTCTACATATTTCCAAGTATCATTCTTCTCGGGGAGTGGCGCTACACTTGCAAGTGTCTGCTGGGGTGCGGCTTCTGTAATATGATCTGTGAAGCGGGCTGTGGTGTCCAAGTCATTCTCGGTTTGGCCTGTGAGGATGGCCCTGATATGAGAAGGGAGGTAGTTGGACCACCG